>NC_044498.1:48458535-48661035 GCF_902362185.1 Chanos chanos
AATTCTGAGATGAGAAAAGATAAAGATTAGATTAATTTTAGTTGCAATGGGTGATGGCTTTCCAGTAAACTGGTTTTGAAACATTTATAAATTTCAAAGCAAACAGTTCATAGTGTGTGTTTCTCAAACTCTTCCCTAAACAAATAAATACATGAATACATAAATACACAAAGAAAGAAAGAAAGAAAGAAAGAAAGAAAGAAAGAGAGAAAGAAAGAAAGAACAGAAGTAGAAGCGTTAGAGATGCATGTGCTAAATACACTGCACATGCGAAAAACCACATAGAATTCTTTTGTTTTTCTCTGTCAGTCATTCTTGGTCTTCTTAAGCAATAACAGTTACAATCTACTTGTTAGAATTTTGCTTTGTTCGTCTTGATTAAGTTATGAAGGCAAAAGGAAATCGCCTCTATTTTAAGTAAAACACCGTGAAATAACTGTTCCTTAAAATCGGCCCACTTCAATGCAAATCTGGACTCTCGCCTCTTAACATTTGCATTTTATCGACGTATTTACTTGACAGACGCTCTTATCGACAGCTACAACTAACTACTTTGCTCTTACAGATAGTTCTACACGAAGCTGGTGTGTCTTACACCACTGATAAACACCTACCTGTCTCTTGGCCTTAGATTTGCAGGTTGTTAATTCATCCAACGCATCTTCGTTTACATCGTTCTCCCACACATTTTTCTCTCTCTCATCCGAGATCATACAGCTTGTAACTGTTTTCTGCCGCTTCGGCGGTCTTGCCAAATTCATATCTGAGTGCTCGTTAGAGAGACATCGCTTGAAACGAAGAAAATTCTTCAGAACATCCTGTGAACTGAAACTGTTCATCTACCGAAAAACACTGCAGCCGACATAAAGAAAGGCCAGGCCACCCCACCCCTCTACCCCCCCTCCCTACCACTCTCTCATTTCACAATTCTTAGGCCACATTTCCTCTTGAAGCGCAAGGCAAAATTTGTGGAGTGCTCACCGGTGGCGTTGCTTATGTACCTAAGTCACAGACAAATTAAAGCACCGCTCAGGCACGTAGAGTTATCAGACTGGTGCATATTTGGGAACGAAGTACGTAGGTATTTCACAACCGCGCGCGCACGCCTGTGCACTCAGAATGCATGCTCATCAGTGGAATATTACTGATTAAGTGGATCAGATGCGCTCTCTCTCTCTCTCTCTCTCTGTATATGATTAAATGAGAATAGTAAAACAGCCCTTCTTTTCTTCCTCCTGTCGAAAAGTAAACAAGGAGAGAATAATACTAATAGTATCATTACAGCCAAACGGATTCAACATTACAGAGGAAATGAGAAGTTCCCGTCTTTGAAAGTGTATGAATTTTGCATCAGCGCCTCAGTTCCTCATCTGCGGTCAGCTGGCGAGCTCGTGAGTCTCTCTCTCTCTCTCTCTCTCTCTCTCTCTCTCTCTCTCTCTCTCTCTCTGTGCGTTTGGGCGTGCGGGCGTGCGTGCGTGCGTGCGTGTGTGTGAGAGAGAGAGACAGAGAGAGAGAGAGAGAGAGAGAGGACTGGATATTGTGCTTAATTTGTATGTAAACTTCATGTAGGCACACTAAAATATTCTCGGCTGCTCAAAGTGTTGCAGAAAAAAACCCAAATGGTCTGTGGTTATTCAGACGCATCACGACAAGTAATATGTAATAGTTATTGGCCCGTAATCTCCTAAGTACCCAAACAATACACAACCTATACCTTTTACATGTTAAAATGTTCGAGGACAAATAGTAATAAAAACTACAAATCTGTATTGTCGCTTGATGATGACGACATATACAGTTTACACCTGAAGAGTGTCCACCGGTCTGCATTGAGTTGAATTTACACGTCCAAAACAGTTTCTCCGTGCTTAAAAGATCGCGAAGTAATACATTAACGGGTACTTATCAGTATAGGACCGTGATTGACTTTGTCTGCAGTCTTATAATAACCGTCACACTTTAAAGCACAAAATAGGAAGACATTTTTTCGATAATGACGGCAGTGACACGAGAGGAGTTCGGTACTGCTCCTGGTCTTGGTAACGTGTTGAAGTGGACGCTACAGTCACAGGACGTAACTGTAGTTATAATCTCTTCTGGCTGTGCCATAACCTCTATCACAGTGCCAGACCGAGAGGGGAACATCGCAGATATAGCGTTGGGCTTCGACGACTTAGAAAGTAAGTACCGTCCACACTGCGTACGCGAGTCATTTGTGTTTTAGCGCTTGAAATAAAAAGACAAGTCACAGGAATCTGAAAATGACCGTATTCAGGTGTGATATATAGAAACGTGGACCTCACAACCTTTGACACAGCCATATTTCCGTGTGCGTAGTGTCAAAGTTTAACCTGTGACAACACTCCGGAACATTCACCCCCCCAATCTCAAAACCAAAAGGTCGAAGTGACGACCAGAGACCACAAACTTTAAAGTGCATACTGCACGCTTACACTGATTATTTAAAGGTGATTAGACTTTATAAATCCAAGGTCCTTTGAGGATGGTTAATGAAGTGGTCGGTCACCGTCTCTGCCAACCTAAATTTATGGGTGTTGATTTGAAATAAATAGTCCAGAAAACACACCTTGAGCTGCTCACCAACTTGACCACTGTAAGCTGTGACACCCGTATGCGCGAGGAGAGGTCTGACTCAGTATGGCTGCAGAACTGTGTGTAAGGAGATTGTGGGTGTTTGCTTGTTTGCATGTGCGTATTTGAATGTGTTTGTATAGAAGGCCATTTCTGTTTTTATCACAGGTTATCTGACTAATCCACCCCATTTTGGAGCTGTGGTGGGTCGTGTTGCTAACCGTATCGCCAAGGGCCGGTTTGTGGTGGACGGACGAGAATATAAGCTGGCCATTAATAATGGGCCCAACTCTCTGCATGGGGGCCTGAAAGGATTTGACCGAGTAAAGCTTCTGACACACATTCATGGAGTTTGAATCAGTGTTTCTTAGTCATAATCACCAGCGGTCACAACATGATCTGGTGACGTGCTTGATTTTGGTTCTCCGTCTCTGATTTTATTATATATTATTTGAGTGTATTACTGTATGTATGTGTCTTTAGGTATTATGGGACAGTGAGCCAGTGGACAGTGGAGTGAAACTGAGCTACTGTAGTTCAGATGGAGAAGAGGGTTTTCCTGGAAACCTGAAGGTGTCGGTTACTTACAGACTGGAGAAAAACACACTGATTATGGAGTGCAGTGCCCAGACTGATCAAACCACACCAATCAACTTGGCGAACCATTCATACTTTAATCTGGCTGGACATGTGAGAACATACACCCACCCACACACACACACACACACACACAACCTAGCCAGCTAGTTTTCCAGACTCGTTGAACAGGAAAACACAAAACTCGTAAACAAACAACTTCCAGAAAGTCTTTGGAACCTGGTTGGACAGGTGTGACAGCACAAACATGTAAACACGTCCAGAAACACACATCTGTCATCAGCCAGTAGGTCCAGTTTTGGTCTATACCATTGCAGGGCACACCAGACATTTACGACCACGAGGTGACCATCTCGGCTGAATCCTACCTTCCTGTGGATGGTACCATGATTCCTACAGGTACCAAAGTCATAACCGAAGTCTCAAACTTACATTACACTCTTAGCCAACAAGCCACTGAACCTTGATCTTCAGGAAATGTCTGATACGGGCAGTTATTCATCAAAACAGGATTTCTAAGTCAGCCAGATAACTTGTGTCAGAGAGCCCGACGAAGAAGAATATGCCAGTTGAGCAGTCTTGATTTTTGGCACAGGTTTTCTGATTAAATGACAAATCTTGCTTTGTCGAACACTGTTGAGGTCTGGTCTTTAGTGTATATATCTGTGTGTGTGTGTGTGTGTGTGTGTGTGTTCTGTTACTACAGAGATTAGCCTATATAGTCTATCAGTGTGGCTTTCAGTAATATGACAAAGCTGTGATGTTCTTTTGAAATATCAGTAGCCGCAATAAGGAGCATTTACCATCGCTCATTTTTTTTACACTTAATAATTACAGATTGTTACACTAAGAAATTTCAGCATTACTGAAGTTGCACTTTTCAAGAATGCGTGTGAACTGTCTTTAATCAGGAGAAATCAAATCCGTCGAGAACTCTCCCTTTGACCTCCGAACACCCGTTCTGACTGGACCACGGCTGAAGGAGCTCCCTGGCCCTGGTTTTGACCACAACTTCTGCCTTTGCTCTCCTGGGGAGCCGAACGTGGAGCGCAAGTGTGCAAGGTCAATCAAGAAGACCGACGCCCGTCCATGGATTACCATGGTTACCTCTTGGTCATCACTACAACTCTCAGTTCTTTTCCTTTGAATCACTTTATGTCTCTCTCTCTCTCTCTCTCTCTCTCTCTCTCTCTCTTACATAGAGTGGTCCATCCAGGGACTGGCCGTGTTTTGGAGGTGAGTACTACCCAACCGGGTCTGCAGTTTTACACTTCCAACTTCTTGGATGGGACCTTGCGAGGGAAAGGCGGGGCTTCGTATCCCAAGCACAGTGCGTTCTGTCTGGAGACTCAGAACTGGCCAGACGCTGTCAACCAGGTAACCGGGCTAAACCACTCTAATGACACCACCTCTCACGAGATGTTAATCTCAATGATTTATCTGTGTTATCACATTTCGCGCGCCAAAGACAGAACAAACTGATATGTAAGTGAGCTAAGATCTTGTTTTACGGTTACTTGCACTCCACTTCTCGTATCTCTGACATCGCATTGTTGTGGTGGATCAGCGAGAAACTGAAAGATAAACACAAAACACTTGATGAAAAGTTTGATTAATGGAATTTCCTTGATGTGATGTGTCTCTTTGCAGCCTGGGTTTCCTGAAGCCTTGCTGAGACCTGGAGAAGAATACAAACACACTACACGCTTCACTTTCACAGTTGTCTAAAAACACACACACACACACACACACACACATACACAGACAACCTTAAATACTTGACTCTCTTGTCTATGTTGAGCCTACAAATGTACAAATCAGTCTGTCATAATTCTCAAATGGTATGTAGACAAATGTCATAATTTTTCAAAGATTCCAGTATTCTTGCAGTATTGCAAGATGTGCAAAAGAAATGGACCAATGTGACCAAGCCGTTGTTTGTATCTCCCGATAAGTATGGGGATAACAGGAGAGGCAGGACAAAACGCAAATAAAGCCAGACACAAGTCTCGTTTTTCATGTTAAGTATTTCATGTCTGCATTGCATTCCATGCCTGCATGCTGGAAGAACCAGACAACACAGTATAAAGTACTAACAGTCTTTACTGCATAATTACACTCTTATGAACATGAACTTGTGCAGTGGTATTTTTCCACCAGGAAATAATGGCAAAACCTCTCGTTTTTCACCTTTTTTTTGGAAATCCCCAACCCCCAGTGATGTTGCTTAGCGCCAGATGACGTTTTGCTTGACTGGCTGGAATTCACCAAGATACACTGGGTAGTTCTCTGTTGGGCTTCAGCCTGGCGAGCCTATGATCCTTGCAACGTTTTGTTTCGAACGAATACTTAGCAAACGGTCGCTTAAATATGTGGAGTCTCCAGATGAACCGAACAAAAGGCATTTGTTAAGGCATAACCCGGGTCCACCAGACGGACAGCCTACTCCTGCATGTGCCTCCTCTCCGTGGTGCCTTTTATTACCGACCCATGCTGGTAGAGGTTTATGGGCTCGAGAGCCATGAGATGCGTGTCAGACTTCTCAAACGATGGTGATTCTTTTAATAACACTGTGGTTTCATGTATAAGAAACTGAACTGAGCGTATCTCTTTTCTAATCTCAAGATAACAACAGAACGAACGTAACCACTTTGTTTTGTTTAATCAAGATGTACTTATTTGGATGAGGCACGTAAAGGGTTTCTTTTTGAAATAGAGCAGAGGCATTCTAGATGTGCTGAGGGTAAAGGACTGAAATACGCTATTTATACATTCAGTCAATGTAAACGTGCTTTATGAGGTTGCCTTTTTTTGCTTAGACTGTGAGAAAATTTAACACACACACACGCACGCACAAAACCACACACCGGGGGGGCTCATGCAAATGCTTGTCCTGAGAGTCAGACGTTATTTTAATTATGCATTCAAGTTTCATATCTGCTTCACACACATCCAATATGGACTCAAATGTTTCGTATATATATTTGTGCGCAGTATACGGCACAGTTTGCAAATCCAGATTTCAGTGTCTTCCTCCTCTGGTAAACATGAACAGGGCTTAAGGGCCGATCCAGACGAATCTGCTCTTTGGCAACAAATGAATGAAGTAGATCCATTCAAACAGGCGCTACTTTTTCAGCAGAATTCAAGTAAGGACAAATGTCAATCAGTTATGGAGTGCACGTGATTATACACACCTGTAATGTCACTGTGTGTATTAAGTGAAGTACTTTTGTGCATAGATATGAGAAAAACTGTTAACTGTGTGTGTGTGTGTGTGTGTGTGTGTGTGTGTGTGTGTGATAAAATGAGTTATTGTGTTGAGATCAGTGACACTATAGTGTGTATAATCCGGGAGCCGCGGGGGCAGCTAATAAGGTCCATGCTGGGATTTTTGATCTTCTCCTCCAGGAGCTGATCCAACTCCCAACGCAGCTCCTTTACCAACTCTGCCACCTACACACACACACACACACACACACACACACACACAAATATGAATTCTCTCTGTAAGTACGTCAGCTTCATTTTTTAGTGCATGAAACTGTAATGTCAAGTCCTGATTTCACGCTTCAACTTTATATGACAGAAAATTCAAGACAAAATATTTAAGTATATACAAAGCGCTAAGGTTTTAATAAGGGATGATGAGTCAAATAAGCTGTTCCGTGCCACGTATTTTAATCTTTACATTTCATTTTCTACTGAGACATATTCCCTAAGAAACAAGAAGAGATAAGAGTTGGGACTCATTCCTAGACAATTTCACTAAGACACAGAAATGGACAGGAGTCAAGAGTTCAGAGTCAGTGCTGAGACATTTTGACTTAGACACAGAAAGAGGTGGAGTCAGCTGACCTGGTGTGAGGAGGCGGCGAATCGGATCCAGCCATCATCCAGAGAAATGATGAACTCGCCACGATGTAGCTCTACGTTGACCTGCCCCCCACCAAACAGTACCATGGGATACACGCACACCATACTGCAGTCCCGAATGAACACGCGACTGGTCTTCACTTTCTCGTGGTACACCAGGTATGGGCTGTCATAGTGACGGACCTAAAATCCAACCAATCGTGTAGCTCTGTTATAAGCACTCCCTCTAGAGGCAGCCAATCACAATGCTTCAAGATTTTCCCACTGTGACTTTAAAGGCTTATGTGTCAGTGTAGACGCCATACATGTGCATCTCGCTATGAGCTGATATGAGTTTGGTGTTTTTATGTTACCGTGTAGTTGACTGATGAAGGGTGTATGTAGACGGCTCCGTCGTTTTTGGTCAGAAAACGCAGCTCCTCTGCTTTGGGTTGCATCTTTACGGCCCCTTTACTCGTCTGCTTATATTTTCCCTGTGGCGCTCTCACCTTAACACACACACACACACACACACAATGTAAGGTATCAGAACGAAAGAAGCGGTAGACTCTCCATAGCAGGTCAAAGGTCGGTTGACTAACCTGAACGACGTTGGGGTAAAGTGCGGCACACAGCATCGCTGACATCAGTTTGGTGTTGTCAGAGTTCATATTTGCCTTAAAAAGAGAAAAAAAACCCACAAACTGTTTATAAAAAGAAAGAAATCACACATCATTTCTGAAAAAGCAAGGTCATGACTCATGCGTGTTTGTGGGTGTCAATTAACGCTCCACATATAGTTTACCCCTGTCACACATGTTCTTGATTTTAATACAAGACAAAAAAAAATTGTGTGTGCGTGCATGCGTGCATGCGTTTGTTTACACGTTACCTCGTGGCCGGTGGCCTCTAACACACCATCTGTCCCTCTTGAGCTCGCTCTCTCTATGACTCTGGCCTTCAGTCCATCTTTGACAAAGCCGATATCAGACAACAGCTCTGCAAACTGCCTCTTCAGACAGGCTATCTCCTAAAAAGAGAAACACAAGCATCAGCAAATCAGAGAGGCCAACTCTAATGAATCAATCCTCCAATCCAAATTCAGCCCTGGATGTCTATCACTGGAAGGAACATCACTGGAGACACAGTACAAGCGATTTGTCACAGTGTTATTACACCTGTCTTTTAGGTAAATGAGAATCTGCAGTACATGGTTCCTCAGGGACCATGAACTGTATAGCCCTGATCAAATGGACGATGTTTTCTTGGTGCCAATCAGAGATGAACCACACCTGTAAGCCACGGATGGACAGGAAGTTCTCCCTGCAGTATAGATAGCCGGCCTGGGACCCATTCTTGGCTGCAGCACACCAACCCTAAACAACATCCATCGATATAACATCACTACTAGTCTATACAACACAGCGATGGACTGTATAATTAAATGACAACAGTAATGTCACACCACATGACATCAGACACTGATGTATTGACACTGTCATGCTAAGTAACCTGTATGCACAGTTGATGTAGTTGTTATCTCTGGGAAAGGTCTGCTAAATGAATAAACGACTGTCTATACTGAATGACACGGTGTATCGTTCTGAGCATAACAGTCTTCTCAACTTGGACTGACCTTGTAAGCCTGTAGCAGAGCCAGGTGGTCACTGTTAGCTAGGGAAAAACTCAGCTTCCTCTCATTAGCTTCTTCTCTTTTGTCCCATGGTGAAACCTGAGACAGAGAAGGAGAGAGAGAGGGAGAGGGAGAGGGAGAGGGAAAGAGAGAGTGGGTACAAGAGAGAGACCTTTTTGTAATCTAGCAGTACAAACTTAAATCCAGCAAGTTATCTCGTCTGAGAATAATGAAAAAAAAAGGTTTTTTGTATGTAACCTAAAATGAAGCGTGCTGTGCTCAGTGTAATTTTCCGATTGGTGGGGTCGCCCTGTGACTTACGAAGGGGCTTTTAAAAGCAAGACTGGCAGCAATGGTGAGTGCGGGATCCAGGCAGCGGAAAATGGCTCCCAGCAGCATGAGTTTTCCGATCCGGACGTCCACGGGCAGACAGGCCAGATGCCAGCCCAGTGGTGTCAGACATTCGGCCTCGGTCAGGGCTCCCAGAGCACAAAGGCGCTGCTTGGCTGTGTCCAGACCGCCTTCTGACGGGGGCTCGATCAAGCGCGAGAACACAGAGTCCAGAGGACGCTCCGCAAACACGTCCAACACTTTAATCCTGAGAAATGGACAGAGGAGGAGATGAACAGTGAATAGAAAGAAAGACTGTCTATCCTCACTCAGTAAGAGAATAAAGAGTAACGCTAGTCAGCGATTGGTTGAAAATGAATGTCTTGGAACAGAATACTGATTGGAACTAGCTACTTGTTACTTGTTACTAGGATAAATGAAATGTAATTGGAACGTGCATTGCTCTTGTTGCTAGGGTATATTAACTGCACGTCAGGCTTCTTCTGTCGGCTGTCAAGATACCCTAATATTAGTTGTTGATGTGTATATGGATTACTAATTGGCTGTTAAGGTAAATGTGTGGCAGTGATTGGCTACTGGTTGTAATGTATGGCACTTATTGGTTGTTGTTTGTGATGTGTGTCACTGATTGGTTGGTGACTGTAATGAGGAGATCTGATTCTGTACTGTGACCGTGACTGGTCTTTCGGGGAGAAAACCATGGTTACCTGAGGCAGAGTTGTTCCAGAGGGACTCTCTGGATTTCTGGGAGCTGTTGTTGGCTGAGATGATGTGAGAACCGATGACTTGTGAACAGATGGAAGCAAACGCCAGATGCAACGCGACCAGCACGACCTCGTCTCTGGAGAGCATTGGCGCGAGAAACCCACGCGTCGTCCAGACTCTCCATGCTGCGACTAGCATCATACCTGTCACACACACACACACACACACACACACACACACACGATATGCCAGTTACCTAACTACACACACAAAAATGGTACACAACATACCTACAAACAACAGGCAACAAAGTCTCTATACCTCTTCTCTTTCATTCGGCCTGAGTCAATGACGTAGACCACGTCGTCAATGGTTACAGACGTCTCGGCGATATTGGTGGAAATGATGATTTTAGTCACGCCCTCTGGAGGGCGGGTAAACACAGCCTGCTGCTCCTCGTTGGTCAGAGAGGAATGGAGCGGATACACGACGCACCTACGGCATTAACAGCACGTAAAACGTATCACACAAAACATTCTTTCGCTCACGTAACAGTTAGCAACCTCACGCGCGTATGGCGTGTTAGTACCTCTTAGCCGTCCTGTTGTTGAACATCCTGTTGGACTGAAGCTGCTCATACAGTTGTTTAATCTCAGCTAATCCTGGCAGGAAGACCAGAACAGCACCTGTGCAGACGCAGAGTCACAGGGAAACATACCTCTGAAAAACTAGTTCTGGGACATACTATACTATACTATTTGTATGGTCTTGTTAAGATTTTACAGTCAAAGAAGCTTCATTATGAGGAAGCAATGCATCTGTATAGACTTTAAAGAGCTTCCTGGAACCTTTTAACAAGAGTAGCTAGCCAGTGGTGTTGCTGACAACAAAGCTATTGCATACCTGGGGTATAAGATAAGGTTTACTGGGAGGTAATGAAGTTTTATTGAGATAGATGAGGTTGGTTTACCTGGGGGGTAGTTGTGATCTCCATCTACAATCCACTCAAGTACACTCTCCAACAAATCCATATTGATTTTATCCAGATCCATGGCTGCTAGTGTTTTCAGCACTGATTTTGAACAGTCTAGTAAAAAAAAAAAAAGAAATAGAAACCCACAAAAGACCAGGGTGAAAACGATTCACTGAAGAAAAAAAACCCCAAAACAGTCTGAACGTATGAAAAACATTTACAGTATTCATGCGCTGCAATGCGGCTGACGCATGAGAAATAAAAATCATGTAGTAGAATGCGCATTCTGAAATAAAATTCAAATCCAATCAGATCCATTTGGTATGATTCGTTGTTTGATCATCAACACTTCCTTACTGCTAACGTTAGTTTACACATCGCCAAATCTTTAATATGAAATCAGAGAGGCAGAAAATTCAATTTATCTGCAAACCGCCGCGATACAATACCATAAAAACAGCAGGAAACGACACGCTCTCCTTACCTGAATATCGGATGCTGAGCTCCTGCAGACTAAGCTGTTGATCAGGGATGTTGTCTTTGACCGCTTCTTTTTTCATGAATGACCCGAACGACCAGTTGCCGTCATCCGTATAATCCACCGGTTCCTGTCCCCTTCCCGCCCTGGCCCCTTGTCCGGGCGGGCCGCCCTGTTTCCCCTGAGCGACGGTAGGGACTGCCATCTTCAATCACATACCTGAGCAAACATACATATCACATATTTATTACGTATGACACAAAGTAACAAAAAAAACCCCCAAAAAACATATGCAACAGGTATGTGGTGAGACAACAGCCAAAGGTCGAGAGGGAGTGATCTTAACCTTGTCTTTGCAATGGCATCCTCAAGGAAAAACTGTTCCACGGGAAAAGTGCGGCCTAAAGGGGAAGAATTTTTATGAATTAAAAAAACCCCAAAAAACGTTAACGTCGAGCTTATAGTAAAATGAGTATCAGGCAGACACCATATGGAATACACAAACAACATACGGGACATAAGAACGTGAATCTGGCAATATTTGTATTACATATGGATTACATCCATACGGATCTCTATTCCATATGGATTAGATGCTCTGTACTGTGAGCGGAACACGCTGCGAGTGGTGAGGGAGGTGTACCTGGTATGTGGATGACAGGACTGTGGTGGAAGTACTGAGAGAAGAGGTCGGCATTGAGTGTAGCGCTCATCAAAATAACCTTCAGATCTGATCTGTTCACCATAAGGTCCTTGAGTACCAGCAAGAGGAAGTCACTAGAGTACAGAACAGGAAGCGGTTTGTTAAAACTGTAGCAGCGAGATAATACCATGTCTGTGATGGACCCATGAGAGTTCGCAATCTGTGATGTTGTGATATTACAGCATAACAACGAGGTGCCATAGTAAAAGAGACTGCAAAAATCACTCCGATAAACATGTGATGTCACACAAAGAGTGTCAACGCTGCAGGACACGAGTGTGACATCGACATGAAACAGGACATGAGGTCACCATCAAACAGGCTAGAGGAAGGACAGTGTTCTCCCACTGAAAGAGAACTAAGTCTGAATCTCTTAACACGTAAACTGTGGATTTCCTGGCTTGGTTCTGGTAGTTCACCAGAAACAGTCTACTGCAAACATCAGTTCTCCACACAATCGAGTTAGTTTTAGTTAGTCAAAAAAAAAAAAAAGATCACATCTCTGATGTGTTCATCACTTTTATAAAGAGAGGCTTTTCTTTACAGGCAAAATGGTATCTCTATGCTAAGAAACTGTCCTATAAACTTTCTTTAAGACATAGACAAAATTACTTAAGAAGAATTTAATCAAGGTTATTTTTTAAAATTTAAAAAGCTTAAAAAAAAAAAAAAAATTAAGAATGAAACCTCAATCGTGATTCATTTTACTTCACTCCAAAATGTTTGTAAACTTGGTTAGTGACACCTTGTGTTTAATAGCTGAATTACAGGTTATCTGCGGTTGCATGTTATCGGGGGGAGGGAGGGGGTGATAATTCTCGTGCTGTTATGGGTTTGTGATTTAACAGTAAGAGGGACCGTCAGTGAAACATGGTTAAACACACACACATTCCCCAGTGATGTGTGTGATAGATGTTCACGTCTGAGGTCACACAGATATTACTGAAATTATGTAAATGAAATTACACCTGTGACATCACAGCCGCAGAGGTCAAATCAGTGATGTATATTTATCTATGTTTACCAGTGTTGCTTAATTTTTTTGTTACTGTGTTTCTAGGCAGTGTTTCTATTAAAGAACAGTTTAATGAATGCAATATTTCTATTACAGAACAGTTTAACGAGTGCAGTGTTTCTGTTACAGGACAGTTTAACAAGTTCAGCGTTTCTGTCACAGGAGAGTTTAACGCATGCAGCGCTTCTGTTAAAGAATAGTTTAACGAGTGCAGAGTTTCTATTAAAGAACAGTTTAACAAATGCAGTGTTTCTGTTACAGAACAGTTCAACGAGTGCAGAGTTTCTATTATAGAACAGTTCAATAAGTGCAGTGTTTCTATTGATGAACAGTTTAACGAGTGCAGTGCTTCCATTACAGAACAGTTTAACAAGTGCAGTGCTTCCATTACAGAACAGTTTAACGAGTACAGCGTTTCTATTACAGAACAGTTCAACAAGTGCAGAGTTTGTATTACAGAACAGTTCAACAAGTGCAGAGTTTGTATTACAGATCAGTTCGATAAGTGCAGTGTTTCTATTAAGGAGCAGTTTGATGAGTGTTTCTATTAAGCGTTGCAGTATCACCAAGGGACAGATGATTTCATCACTTGTAAAAAAATGTAATCCGCGTTCGCTCATAAAATAAACAGTATTTGGTTGACTTGTTTTGACTGAAAGGGAACTTGCGGAACCATAAACGATTGTTACTAACCCTGAGGACATTACCCAGTGTAGATCTGAGACAAGGAGAAAAAAACAGTGCGAGTGAAGCCTGTGTGTAAGTTTGTGCTGACTCACCTCTCCTCTGTCCGCTCATGCACCTCATCCACTATGACGTGTGTGACTCCTCTGAGCTCCGCGTCTCCTTCCAGCCTTCGCAACAGAACCCCGGTGGTACAGAACAACAGTCTGGTGCTGGAAGACTACACACATACACACACACACACACACACACACACACACACACACATACACACACACTCTTATAGCACTGTGATGCCAGTTCTTTCTCAATTAAGTACTCTTTTGGGATCGTATTTCCACATTTTCAAGAGACTCTTCCTGACTGCCATTTAAGCTGACAGGACCCAAACATGTGGTTTGGATGGATTATGGTCTTTAACCGTGATGTTGTGTATGTGCAGCAAGCAGCGTTTACCCTGACTGTCTCCAGACGAATCTGGTAGCCTGTAGAATGACCCAGGGTCTCAGCCCTTTCCTGAGCCACCCTCGTTGCCACGGCAATGGCAGAGATTCGCCGCGGCTGAGTGCAAATGATGTTGGCCACGCCCTCAGTTCGCCCACTTAGGGAATGGTCTAGAATGAACTGAGGAATCTGGGTAGTTTTACCACACCTGGAGTTAAATACACATCCGAAACCATTAGCGAACGTGCACCTTCAGATCATAGATAAGGTCTCTGTGATGTGGTATATGATGGATATATCGCCTCATGTCCAATGGCTGTCAGTCTTACCCAGTCATTCCACTGATCACAAGAACCTGATTTTTTCCCAGACACTCCAGAATCCGCTGCTTCTCCTCCCACACAGGTAACTTCTGCCTCTGCTGCTGCATGGAGAGGTATCGCCTAGACGACTGATCGAGAGATAATATACTTAACACGGAGAGCACAAACACACAAACAAACACACCACGCCATAATCATGTATTCTCGGCCGCAACACAGAGTTAAAAAAAATCTTCTTTCATCTTCAATCTAATTTCATCAAATTCGCCGCACGTCTTCCGTGCTATCTCTCAGCAGCACGCCACTAAATCACGTTTACAGAGACTTCACATTTAGAAAGACATCCCCTGCTGATACCATAAGGAAAAAAAAAAATGCTCTAACCGTTACGGGTCGACTTTACGCGTGCTGTTGTTCATCTGTGTTTATATGGTTCTGCTTTAATCCCTTTTTTTTTATCTTACTAAGTCGGCTGCCTTTGATCATTTGATACTGTTATCACATTTCTTACATGCTCTTAAAGTTATTATTTTCATTCAAAGGGTAGAGCAGATAGAATCCTCAAAGTGCTAGACTCTCTATTCAAATGCAAAGAGCTATTGCTTAGAAAGCCATGTTTAATGCTAATGTGATAATCCTGAGATGCATCCGGATATGCACATACATAAATACATAAATATATACTCTTCTCAGCATATATTTTTACGGGTATAAAATCCGACTTTATTTTGGTATGTCTAATGAGATTAAAGACATTAATAGTTGTGTGTAAACAAATCCAGATCCATTGAGGTTCATGCAGTGAGGTATCAGGTTCCCCTTACTGAGTGATTATTAATGGGATGTGTGTTTGGTTTGATGTGTTATGTGAGTGGCTTCTTCGACCGAGTGTGCGATTTTGAGTAATCATTACCTGTTTTCTCTTAAACTCCTTACAGAGTTTCTTATTCTCCTGTTGGACTTCTTCAATCTTAATTTCAGTCTTTACCATCTTCTTTCTAAGGTTCACATAGCTCTCGCTCTCCACTGGAACGGATTCTTCTTCCATGTCTTCTTCATCATCCTCCTCTTCGTCATTGGTGTTCACAGACTCCACTACAAAAAAAAAAAGACATGCATACACACAATCACAAATATTCTCAACATTTGACAAGACAGCAATCCACTGAGGTATCATTTATTTATTCATTCATTTTTATAAAGCACCTTCTATACCTTCTATATTTCTGCCTCTGCTGGTGGTGTTATCAGCCTCAGAATTGGTTGCTTGGTTCACAGTAGCTGTGCTGGTCGCCATGGAGCTCTTGTTACTCTTGCTCCTAGTCACAGAGACAGTGGGTGGAGCCAATACAGGAGGCGGGGAGCTGTACTTGTGATGAGCACTGGAAAACAGCTCCTTGACTGGCCCTTCATCCTCTATGCATGAAATGAGGGTGTATACCACAGGCTCACCCTCTTGTGCAGCACTAAGTGATTGGCTGAAGAGGTATTCTGTGACGCTGAGACGTCCTGCCCCGGAAAGCGTTTCGTCGGTTGTACTGAAGGCTACTAGCGGAGGCTGGAAGGGGTACAAGCTGCCCTGTGGAAAACGGACCTCCAGCTGATACACAGAGGGGTCTGCGCTGCTGAACCCAGGCTGGCTTGACCCGCACGAGGCAGTCGGGCCGCTGGACGCAGCCTGTCTTTGGTGCTTGAATTTGCAGCGGTTGCCAAACTTACAACCTGACCCTTTTAAGTAGAATTTGCATATCTGTGTGGATGAACTTGTGTAACGTTTAGCATTCAATGAGTCTGTGTTCTGACTCCGCCTCTCAGTAAGCCAGAGCAGGTCCAGATTGATTATCCATACACGGTCAGCGATTCGCTCACAGAATCGCTCCCCGTAGATGGCGGTCAAAGCCAGGGCTTCCTCTTGGCGCAGGGACACACACTCTTCATGCGAGGGAACACTGGATCCCTGAACGCTGAGGGCATCAGCTCCGAAGCGTTCAGAGAACATCTGAGAGAGCAGGAGCTCTAGAGTAGCTCCCACTTCTCCGTGGCAACGCCCTTCCCTCGAACGACCCTGTCCCGCCTCCAAAGCCCGCCTGCAGCGTTCGCGATCAAAACCATACCTGTAAAACATGCAAACGTTACTACAAGACCTCTTTACCAAACAAATGGCAGTTTTACATCATAAAAGGAATTGGAGATGAAGGCTCTTTTTCATGAGCACTACTATCTCCAAACAGCAAAACAAACAAACAAAAAAAAATCCAGGAACAACAATGGGAACAGAAATAAACATGTTTAAAAACATTTCTTATCTTCATTAGAGCAACACTGTGTACCTGCAAAGTGTACCTAAGGCAAACAAAGAGACCACAGGGTCAGGGGTCGTGCATGTGTCCTCTTCGGCGCTCTCCTCATACCCACAATCCTCTGCACATTCGACTCCGTCATCGTGTGTAGTCCAGAACTGGCCTTCCTCACGGTGGTCCAGTTCATCATACTCTTCCTCCTCCTCTTCCTCCTCTGGCCCATAATCTGAGCCTGACTCACTGTATGGATACATGAATGTCATGTGAATTATGAAATTTCATGCAAAATAAATAAATACACACGCTCTCAGTGTGTTATCCACATTCATACACTAATCAGTAATATTCACTGTTGCCAGCGGTTTTTGACCAATAGCGATGTTTCCAAATTAAAATACAGCATGCAATGCGTGCTTGATTCTGGGGCTTTCATTTTCACCTGGCTTTCAAGACAAAAGCCGCTCTCACACACGACACACGCGCATACACTAACCTGTACGGTGTGTTATATTCTTGGCTTTGGAGTTCTCTCAGTAATTCTTTGACCTGGAGCTGGTTCTCTGACGTCATGTGAATCTTCTGCAAGGGCAAAGGGGTGCGGTCAGCTCGATCTCGTCCTTCCTCTCTCTGTCTGGGGACACGCAGAAGGGATTGGGGCAAGCCTTGACCGTTGCCACGGCTACTACCCCTGCTACTGCTGGTCCGAAAATTGCCCCCTCCAGCCCCTCTACCCCGGCCTCTGGCAGGGGGTGGTTTGCTGGGACGGCTTGGTCCCAGGTTCAGGCAGAAGTCATCATCATCATCCCATGCACTGCCGGTCCCTTTTCTACTTCCTCCACCTCCTCCTCCTCTGGGTTTGTTAAAACGTCCTCCGCCCCTGTTGGGTTTTGCTCTCCTTCTTCCACTCATTCCTGATAAGGTATTTTACTCCCTGCTGATTTATACAAACATTGATTCCTTCACGAGCAGGAGAACTGATCGGACAGAAACAGAGCAAGTCATATTATAGTGGCGATAGGTAACGATTTGAATTACGAATTACGAAACAACTTAAACGTATGTAGTTTTAAATGTATCGTCTTTTTCAGACATTAACTATTTGTCAAAAAAAGTCAATACCCAAACCGAAAAAGTGAACGCAGCCACGTCAACTCTTAAAGTTAATTTCTATCAAAATGTGGTGAGCTCTTCATTAATAAAGTGGGTGTACTACCAATTTACTTCATAGCCCTTGCCTGCATCCCCATAGTGCCGGTTAGTTGCCTGCATCCCCATAGTGGTTAGCATTACATGTAAGTGGCTACATTACCAAACGTAATCTAACCGTGGAAAACGGTACATGAAAGAGTTTCAAAGAGTCTTGTGTAGTAAAATAAAAATGACAATTCATCTAAAGCAAGTCTCTGTGGGCAATGTTTTGCTTACCTTGCGATCTTTCCACGAAAGACTCCCTGCTTCCCCAATATGAACTGAGGGGACAGAATTTCCAGTTACACAAGATTTGGTGTTCATACGTCATTGCCGGTGGTTAACGCTATCAGTTTTTGTGCTAGTCATTTACTTTCTTAAGTTTGGGGTTGTGTACCTTGCGCATCGTTTTGTTTTATAATCGTGCTGTAAGGTAGTACATTTTGATACATTTATAACGTCTTTTTAAGTTGAACTTATATTTAGTCCTGAACTTCAGTTAATTAACGTTTAAACGTTTTACAGAGCACATAAATCATGTTTATATATATATACTGAAAAGTACAATGTTTTACTAGTATTCAGTTTTCAGTATATCTGAACAATGCATCTACAGGATTAAAGATTTTAAATCGTTATGTAGAATGTCTGTTGTATGCGCATATCTGTCGTAGGATTAACTGGCTTGACGACAATTGCCGGCGGAGTCAACCCTGGGTGATCTTCAAAATACACATTGCTCACGATTTATCAAAGTGCGACTGTGCCCAACTCGAACACGGGTAGTTTTATACGTTAGCACCTCTGAGAGAGCCGACTTGATCACACCATGAGCAGTTCAAACACAATATCCAAAGGTAATATCCCGGGTAAATTTTCGACAGTAAACGATATTTGAACACGCACTGTTTTATTTAGCTTTTTTTCTTGTTAGCTGTTGGCTAGTAGTGATAGGCTGTGTTACTGTTGAACTTTGGGCATTGAATTCTATTTAAGTATTAAGCAGAATTTAATTTAGTTAATAAAAAACAATACAAATTTTCTTTTAAGTTCTACTGTATGGATTAACTTTGCATGTGCAGTTATTTTTACATTAATAACAAGAGCAAAAGGCTAGATGCAGCCGTCTGTATAGCGCGTCTGTAATGCGCGTAGTTGACGTTGGCAGCACTTTGGGCAATGTAAATTTAGATCAAATTCTGAAACATTCATTGAATTGCAAGATCTCATGCGTATCAGTCTGTTGTATGGACTTAAGTCTCGGCTTTACCCATCTCCCTGGAGTATTTTGGATTTCTTTGCTTAATTTGAGTTTTTGATAACGAGATATCGCCCCACACCCGGCGCTTGACCTTGAGTTACCTTTAACTATGCCGTATGTAAAGAGTCAGTTTTTAATGATTCATTCAAAATCAAACGGTGAGCAGTTAATGGCTGTCTGGGGTTGAAGAATAACTCTAAATGCTGAGACGGTCTTTATTTTTTTCCAGCTGAGGTGATAGCGGCTGTCTCATTGACCGCTGGTGCCACGGCCGTTGGAATCCTTGTCTACAAAACCTTTTTCTCCAAAGACAAATGCAGCAAGCCAAAAGTGAATCTGGACATTCAGAAAGACAACCCCAAAGTGGTGCATGCGTTTGACATCGAGGACCTCGGAGACAAAGCAGTGTACTGCAGGTGCTGGCGTTCAAAGAAGGTGAGGCAGTAAAAACGAGTTCTCGCCGAAAATCGCAGATAACTGGATTTATCTGAAGTGTTGTAAAAATAAAAAACTTCGTTATCACCAGAAGCACTGGAGCAGAATAACTCCTTTTATCCTATTTGCTTGATGTACGTAGCTGTAAACTTCAATTGGTAATGTCATTTATATGTTCTGACAGATGATGGTCAGTATTTGTATTGTGTTACCGCAATAAGACTACAGTAAGAGGTTTCTCTTTCATCGCAGTTTATCTGACAGTCAATAAAAGGTATAACCTTGCATATTAGCATGCACAACCCAATGAGGCAGAATCTCTCTGGCATAATGATGTGACCTAGTCCCACCCTAATTGATATCACTGGTTTTCTTTCCTTTTCCAGTTTCCCTTCTGCGACGGTGCTCATGCTAAACACAATCAGGAGACAGGAGACAACGTTGGCCCCCTGATCATAAAACGCAAGGAGGCATGAATTGTGTGTTTGTGCCCGTGCTTGTTTGTGTTTGTCTTCGTGTTTTTTGTAGTCTCAGGGCTGCCGCTGCTTACGAATGCACAGTATCTGTTCACATCCAGCGATAGAGATCAGTATTTATTCTTTTCATGGGTTGGTTAAGGCTGTGATATATATTTTTTTTTTTTCTTTCCTGACTGTGTAGTCTCATTGATGTGTGTCTTATAATTTGCCCTGCAGACCTGCCTGTGTGTTATGTCCACACTGTTCTTCTGACACCCTGGTATACTGATCGATCAAATCTTGTTGCTGTTTTTTGTTGTTTCAGTTTTGGGAATGGTTTCAAGTGATTTGAGGAATTGAGGAATATTTCTTTTTCTTTCAAAAGCTGAGTTACAGCTAAAGTTACTGTTGGTAAGTCATTTGAAAGTACGAGCAGTGTTGTAAACAGGACCGAGAGTGAATGGTGTAGTCAAAAGCAGTGCATGAATTTTCACCACTCTGGTTGTATCTAGTTCACTCTGCTTTATTATGTCTCGTACTAGCACCGTTACCTGTTTATACTGGTTACGTTCATGCAAGTTATTTTAACAGCTTGTTGACTGGATCAGTATCTCCCTGTCCAAGTTTCTAATGTTTTTTTTTGTGTTCATGGTCACCAGTTTTTTTGTTTATTTTGTTTGTTTATTTGTTTTTTTTTTCTGTCAGATGATTGCCTAAAGATGTTTCCAAATGAGGGAACAAAAATGGTGTGATATGTGCGATAATACAGATTCTAGTCCAGTAGCGACACCCTAACATACAAACACCATGACGTCATTTGAGCTCAACCTGAACATAACCTTGTGAGCAGAAACACTGAATCTAGCGTGTCTTAAATGCCTCCCAACCCTGTGGCTTAACAAGTAGGGAGCACCCACTGTACAGCCATAGGTGTCTTATCACATTGCCAACCAATCAGTACGTATGACTCTAATGGATTTTCATTCGCTACATTGTCATATTTACGTTGTCCAGATATACTGCTCTTGTACTAAACCTCATTCTTGCTATTGTCAATCAATTTAATATCATTCATGAGTAAGACTGATTGCTCATGTCGTGACATACATGTATTTTTTTCACCTCCTTTCATGAAATGGATAATGATATATATATATTTATATTTATTGACAATTAAAAAAAGAGAGATCTTGGGTTTTTTTTGTGACAGTGTCATAGCTGTCATCGTGCCTGTGAGGTTTTCTTTGTCCTCCTGCAAGTACACACCCGTCATCATGGCTTTCATGGAAGGCAATCTGTGAGGGACGTGGCGTCGTCTTAATGATCTTTCTCAGAAAGACACTATTGCTGTGTTTGTCCTATGGAGATCTTAAAGGCCTTGTCTGGTTAATGATTAACGACAACAGGATAAGAGAGACTTGAGTACAATGTTGTATGTACATCAACTGTTGTAAACTATTTTACCTGTACTTGCTTTTCGCCATTAATATGCTACGTATGGTCAATGACTGTACTTGATTTGTCAATAAATATAATATGAATTAAAATGCCTTTTGATATTTATGTTTTCTTTTGATGACTCTTGCAAAACTTGAGTGTTTTATTCTGATGTGGGTTAACTTTGTTTGTTTGTGTGTGTGTGTGTGTCTCTCTCTCTCTCTCTGTCCCTCACTCACACACACATATGTATGTGTATGTGTGTGTGTGTGTGTGTGTGTGTATATATATATATATATATATATACATACACACACACGGACAGAGAGAAATACATACATACATACACGTATACGTACGTAGGTTTTCAAAGGTTGATAGCCAGGTGTTTGCGCAGTTGTACAGCGTGTTGAAGCTCTAAAAGACATTCATGGACTACGTTGCTTGCTACGTAGACTTTGCGACATTAGGGAAAATGGTACTCTGACTCATACTTGACAAGACAAGTTATCTGGATAGACTGCAGTACACAATAATTACACCTGGAGTTGATTACGCGCACATGTTTGGAACATGGAGCCATTAACAACAGCAGCCTGGTATATGACTATTTCGTGTAGTGGAGGACTTATGAATAGTGATGTTGCTGCAGCATACCTACAGAACTTGAAAGCTAAGCAACGTGTTCCTGGAGAAGAGTCGGAAGCCCAGTATGTACCTTGCATCAGATTGTTTGTCCATTGCTTAGAAAATTTATGAGTTTACTAATGACCACACCATTTGAGTTCCTCTCAACGCCCTCTCAGACGCCGTAGCTAACCATCGATACTGAAGCTGTCGTTAAACAACGCCCATGCATGTCACAGTCGACGAAGAATGAATGTTGTGAAGTTGGGTGCAACGAGACACGAGCCTCAAGAAGTGTATAGAAGTGTTTCTTACGGTGCATGACTGAAGAAGTGTTTCTTACAGTGCGTGACTGTATACCGTACACTCTCCACATAGGAAGTGGGATGTGGTCACGTTGCGTTTTATAGTTCTGGTTACTATGAATTCAGTCTTAGTGAGCCTTGGAACGAGGGACATTCGAGCTGATAACTTCGGCACGCTCTTTCCGTTTCTTAGTTGTCATCGTAGGAACGACGAGTTGCTGAAGAGTTTGTTTCGCGGTTCCTTAATGTCATGACAATCTTGATATGAGAGACGGACCAAGCCGTGTTTTCGCACGTACGAAATTGCTTGAACATGTGTGTTTTTGCAATTTTTTGTTGAATTTCGAGTGGAACCGTAACAGTTGGGGAGAAAAATGTCAGATAGGCAGGTGATTGAATCATCTCTTGTGCTGGAAAAACTGGAATTCTGCGACCCAGGGACCGGGTCAGAAAGAACCGGACAACGTGAAGAGTTGGTCAAGGATGGGCACCGGCAGTCGCGACTGAATGGATGTGTCCCTTTGTCACATCAAGTGGCAGGTCACAAATATGGCATCGATAAAATGGGTTAGTAACCCCTGAGCCTATAGCCTGTTTTCTGTATGTTCGAATCAGTTCAAGTGACTTCAAGCTGTTTTTCTTTTTGTTAAACCAAAAAACAAACAAGTTTCATTTTTGTACGTTTTTGACGTCTTACATGCACTATCCATTAAGTATTTACGTAGCATTGTTGACTAAACGTACAGTGGTTGACATATACGTCCACTTTTCCAATGATTAAGGCTGCTGGTTTGATCAACTTTTGCAATATCTTTCCAAGTACAATAGACAAGTAATTGAGCAACTTATCAGGTAAATTTTGATTCACCAGGAGAAATTGAAATACTGTCAATTGTTACGTCATGGAATCACATTCATCCCAGAAAAAGTTTAGTAAATATTCGGTGTGTGTTTGAATGCTGCTCAGCCTCCCTGACAGGTTTCAGACACCCGTGCTGCACATTTCCAGTCACAGGACACACCCAGCCTGTTTTACTCAGCCGAAAAAAAGTAGTTAACACATTGGGTCCCTTTGACAACTGATTAAAGCTAATTTGATCAGCACAGATTTTCAACGGTAGAGTCGCAGAATAGTCAGTTCAGCCTATAAAAAGTCTTGTGGTAGTAATGCTCTTAGTGCCGGCCCGCACCCTCAGACACAGCGATAACACATCCGTCTAAATGTTATTAGGACGGACAAGTCCAAAAAAAGTGGGGTGGAGGGGGAGGCAAATTTAATTTCCTACTTCTGAGGAGCGGAGGTGGCAGTTTCATTAGTATATGGTTTCTGTTACATCGTGATAACGTAGCTGCTTAGTGAGTGAGTGAGCAAGTGAGTGTGTGTGTGTGTGTGTGAGAGAGAGAGAGAGAGAGAGAGAGAGAGAGAAAGCGAGCGATGTTTGCGTAATGGCTGTGAGGGGATTTTGTTCCATAGGGATTGTTCAGCGTTTTGGAGATTTCTGGACAAAGCTGAGTTGTACTCTCGGTGGTCTGTGAATGGGAGATGACACACAAGGGGAAAACCCTTACTTAGCCCATTCGGCGCTGCTTACAGCGCAGTTTTCCTTCGCCTCAGGACGTATTGTCTGTCTCAATGCTGACTGATTGATTTAGTCACCATGTAAAATGTGGGAAATGTGTTATATAGTGTTATAGACCATAGCCTACGTCCAGTCACTGGATCACGTAGCAAAATGAATCTTTCGCACACATGATTACATGCTCATCATTCCTGTCTGTGTTATGCAATACCATTACAAATATTTACTCAACATTGTGCCGTTGTCGGAACATACAGCACATTGTACATCACAAGATAAGCAATTGAGGAACCTCGTGACATATTAAACAATTTAATCAAACATTGTTATTACGCTAGCATGACACGTTATTTGAACAGTAGTTATCCTTTTTTGCTTTTATAACCGTTATTAGCAAGCTTTCCTACCTGTTTCCGTGTAACAGATGTTAAGCGACTGTTTGGGCCTAGTTTTTGCTTTCTGACCGTTTGGTTGCTTTTACAGGCATACTTCAGCACCCAGACGGCACCGTGCTGAAGCAACTGCAGCCTCCTCCACGAGGTCCTCGCGAGATGAACTTTTACACACAGGTAATGTCAAAAAGTCATGGGACATGCTATAAAAGGTTACTACCTTCACAAAGATGAACTTCTGCCTGCTGTCCTCATTTGAAACACCTCTTCTCTCTGTGTGTGTGTGTGTGTGTGTGTGTGTATTGGATGCCTGAGGTGCATATTTACGCACATTGAAAACAATTTAGATTTTTTTTTTTTGCGGCTTAGGGTAATGACGCTTGATGTTCCATTTAATAAATGTGTCATGTTATCTGCTCAAGTTCCCCCCTCTTAGCTGCATGTTTAAGGCACTGCTTTTATCTTTCTGTGTGCTACGTCGACTTTTCCTGTTTCAGATCAGTTTCCACTGATGATGTGCATGTGTGAATCTGACAGATCTGTTTCTGTTACAAGCGAACAGGCTCCCCATTCCTCTCTTCCCTCTGCTCTTTGTCATAACATCTAAACATGATCCCACATCTCCTCTCCGCAGACCTATGCCACGAATAAATCCACACTCACATTGTTCCGCTCTAATGCTGTCATAAATATGATTTATGAATTCATATTTGTTCCATAAATTTTATAGCGTGGTTGTCAATGCTTGCATTTATCAGCTTGCTGTTAAAACAGAGAGAGGACAGAGTGGGTTTAAATCTTTAATGTGTCAAAGAGCTGTTTAAGTCCTAACTCAAAACTGACAGATGTTAACAAACCAATATTCACGTCATATAATAAACAGTGTAGTCTAAATGTATTGGATTTCATGAGCTGTAAGTACAAGGTTAAAAAAAAAAAAATCTCTTTGCTGCACCTGTAATGCACTAAGTTCGGTGGCTTGACTCTGTGCATTGGCTTAGGAAAGAAACATCTGACAGACACGAGTATGTTTTCCTCAGGTGTACGCTGAAGACTGCACAGATCCTAAGCTGCTAGAACTCCGACAACACCTGCCCAAGTTCTATGGCACCTGGGTCTCACGCGAGTCCCCAGACGGTAAGGCTGACCTTGTTGACCTACCACCTCATCACCATTAATGTTTATCAGACAGTGGTTTAGACATCTTGACCAATAAAAGTGTGAATATGAGAGCTGGGGAACTGAATAGGGATGGAAACAATAGTAATGCCAAAGTAAGTCTCTGGATGTTTGTGGTTATGGAGTTTGTGGTTAAGATCATAAAAGTTAACCGTTGCCATGGGAATAATGTGATGGAACGTTGGGAGCCATGAAGGAGTTTGGCGGCAAAGCGACAGTAGTGTTTTATTGACTTTCATTTTTGCATGGACTTTTTGGGGGTTTTTTTTCAGATTTTCTTAATTTCCTCTCTTAATGTGTGCTAGGAGGCACATATTTTGTTTATGGTACATGTTTGCACACTGCTACAGAGATAATATCCATCGTGGAACAAGTTCAGCAACTACTATTCAGCGAATTGTATGTGTCTGGGGGAAAAAAAAAAAAAAAAACATGTCTTCCAAACAGAATGAAGCCTTTGTCCTTTGCAAGGTCAACAGGTAAAGTGAAAAAGTAGTCATCCAAAAAACAAACACGGGCGGTGAATACACACCTTGTAAGAAGGGCGTGGGGTGGAGTTTAAAGGTCACGGGATTGGGGGGGGGGGGGGGTATTTGAATATTGATTTTTTTCATCATTGATTTTTTTTTTTTTTGCAGATTCTGTTGTTCAGTCTCACTTAGCATTTTATCACCCTCTGTGTGAGTAATTTGCCAGTATCATGTAATGCATGTTATTGAACATATAACATGTAAAGATGTAATTGCATTCTTAGAAATAGAGAGAGAGAGAGAGATTTCGGAGTTGAGGCCCCAAAATGTCCCAAATTCCCACCTCGCTTAAAACCGCGCATGTGACCCCTCAATCCGTCAGGCTTTCATCTGACACTAACGTGCTTTGTTTTCCCATGGTGCAGTTGATGTTTCTTTAATTGATCAGTTTAGTGACTTCATTGATTGATTCAGAGCATTATAATGAAAGCACATGTGTTTGTCCATTAATCACTAACTATTCAACGCCCAGCAGCAGACTGAGAATAGTGGTCCAGCTGAAGGACTGGAGAAGCTCTTGGAAAAACGGTCAATTATTCTCTGTTGTGGAAACATTTCAACATTACTGCGTGTGTTTGACTCCCTCCTCTGCCAAATAATGACACTATGAGAGACACACCCTGTGTATATGTAGGGACATATAAATGTGTCATATACTTGTGTGTGTGTGTGTGAGTGTGAGTGCGCGCTCACGCGCGTGCATTTGACGTGTCCGTTGTGTGCTTAAAGAACGAGTGACTGTACGTTAAAGGATAACCAAATCCATCTTCGGAGGCCAATGGACTTTAAACCTTCATTCGTTTTCTTAACCTGTCATTTACGTGCGTGTCTATGTATGTAAACAGTCACCCTGTCAAAACCCATGCACTCACAATAGAACCCTTTGTCCGATCAGATGGTCAGACGGTGTAACCATCTCTCAAATAGACGCTGTTGACCTGACTGAGAAAAGCTGACTCATTAATGTGGCTTATCTCCCCGCATAGGTACTACACCAGCCGAAGACAGGAGACGGCATACGCTGCTGTTCTGTTCCACTAGTTTATTGATTTCGCTGATTAGTAGTTACGTTCTTCCTCTTACTGCAGAGCGTTACCCAGGATCTTACAGACTCCTCTGTGGTGAAATGCATCAGCCACAGGAGTTACACTTTCCTGCTCTGACCGTTTGACCAGTCAGGAGGCTTCAGAGCCGAGCTTTGTCACTGTCATTCTGCAACTGTGAATTTGTGTTTTGTGGTTTTTGATTGTGTGGAATGGGTTAACACCAGAAGTGTTGCGATTCGCTGATTTGAATCGGTCCGCCAGTCTCTCACACTCTCTCTCTCTCTCTCTCTCTCTCTCTCTCTCTCTCTCTCTCTCTCTCTCTTTCTCTCTCTCTCTAAAGAAGTGTGGCATAACATGTAAAACTTTGTCTAATGTTTATTAGCTCAAAACGTGGATCGTCTTTACCTAGAACTTATAGGCATAAAATGTAGGCTAAGGCACATTCAAACTGAAGATATGTTTTTTTAGAAAGTGGAATCAGTCAGTGTTTACTAAACAGCGCGTATTACCGTTTAGGTTAAATTTTGAACCTCCTGGTGTAGTGTACGAATGACTTCTTCCTCTTTTTTGGACGCTAAAACTCGGCGAGAGAGAGAGAGAGATGGCAACTGTAGCGGTTAAGAGCAGGTCATTTTGTTTTGACCTCCATTTTATTTTCACTGCTGACTCTTCTCCTCTTGTCTGACTTTAGACCTTTATCTGAAACTGGAGGATGTGACCAGGAGCTTTCACCAGCCTTGCATCATGGATGTGAAGATTGGGAGGAAAAGCTACGACCCGTTCGCCTCGCAGGAGAAACGAGAACAACAAATCAAGAAATACCCGCTAATGGAGGAGATCGGTTTCCTGCTACTGGGCATGAGGGTGAGAGCTTGTCTGTCTCTTTTTTTTTTTTTTTATCTGTTTATATCTCCATTCAGAATCTTTTCTCGCTCTCCTTTTAGTCTGTGTACTGGGTCCATATTTCTCTATCTCTCCTCCTCCTCGTCCATACGTCTTCCCATCAGTTCATCCTTCTAATTACATCAAACCATCATGCTTCCTCTCAAGAGTATATTAGTAAGATTGCAGACGCCGCTGCTTTGCATGTGTTTAACGGCTCCTTTTCACATTTGGTATGAAATTGAATTAAATAATCTAATAAAAACACACGTGGCAAGAAACACAGAAGATGCGCTGAAAAGAATAGGGTGTGATCGATACTTTTAGGGCTTTTATCAGGTGTTTATTTAATTCGTTTTGATAAAAAACAAAATAACAGCCTGGTAGATGTAGGTGTGGGAAAAGATCAATACACTCTACAGATAACAAGAGACACATCTTCTCATCCAGGAAAAGTTGGTTTTTCACCAACCCTTTATTCCCTTAGTCTCCTGTGCTCCAAGGACTGGTCAGTATGAGAGAGGGAGTGAGAGAGAAGAGAAAAATCTTCTCTACACATATCCTTTCCTCCACAATACTGAGTGCAAAAAACATTCTCTCTACGTGACTACTTCTATATAAGTCCCAGCATAGAGAAACTGCCAAGTCACTGCTGGAGTGCCCCACCAGTGTGAAAGAGAACATCAAAAGACCATTCTCTTTGTTCATTTCAGTTTTTTTTTACTCACTCCGTTGTATATTCTTAGCATTTAATGCTAACAGAAGTAGATTGCTTTTTTTTTTTTTTTTTCATTTTTCACCTTTTTTCTTCGTTGGTTTGATTTAAAAGAGGTAGTTGATGGTTTTTGGTGGTTAACTTATGAAAAAAGAAACGAATAAAACACTATAAATAGCTGACAAATAACTGCTGAATGTTTTGATGACCTGGCACAGAATTGATGTTTTAGCAATGTATGACCAGTAGAGGGCAAGCTATCGCCTTGTTTAAGATTCCCTGGCGTGTACTGTGCATCAATAAAATATCGTTGAATTCTTTGATTGCCATAATGAAAATGTAATAGTGTAAGGAACCGTTTTTTCTTTTTCATTAAGAAAACAGTTTTGTGTAATCAAATGTCTTTTAGGCTGGTTATATTAAATGTCTGAATACATTTTGTAATTCACCTCTCATTTACCTCTGAGGGTTTGTTTTGTTTTTTTTTTGGAGGATGAATTCTTCCTAATTAGTCTCTAATGTAATGCATACAATTCTTTCTCTCGGACCCTTGGTCACCTCATTTTTCATTTCATTTTTTTTTCATAGACTCTCTCTCTCTCTCTCTCTCTCTTTATATATATATATATATATATATATATATATATATATATATATATATATATTCACAAAAAAAAATAGTTTTTCCTCTTTGACTGAAATACTCTCACAGAGTGGTGATCAAGTGCTCTCTAAGTTTCGCTCTCTCTTTGGGCTTTGGACTTTTGGGCTTTTCATTTGAGTTTTATTAGTTCTAGTTCTTCTTAGAAACACATCAGTTGCTGAGTGTGTGAGCTCTCAGCTTCACTACATATTGCCTTCTTCTGGGAAATGGATGTGCATGTTGAAATGGAAATGAAAGAAATATTTTGCATTTGAATTGCTTTATTTCTCGCTCTCTCTCCCTCTCTCTCTCCCTCCCTCTCTCTCTCTCTCTTTTAATTCCAGTGTTTTTCTCCGTTTTCCAGGTGTACCAGGTAAACTCTGGTAGCTATATCACGCATGACCAGTTCTATGGACGCAGTCTGAAGAAAGACACTCTCAAAGAAGGTCTGATTGAGTTGATATCTCTGTGTGTCATGTGGCTACATTTTTTTGTCTGTATCTTTTCACAGTTTTAAAGTATCATGTATCTTCCATGTCCGACTTGGAACATTAGCTTCTCTCTTTCCATCTCTTTCTCTATCTTTTGTTCTCACTCTTTGCGCATGTTGTCGAATTCTAAGCTAACCAGTTGTCTTTCTCTTCCGCAGGTTTGGCAAAATTCTTCCACAATGGAGAGCAGCTTAGGAAAGACGCTGTTTCTCTCAGCATCTCTAAAGTCCGGAACATTCTTCGTTGGTTTGAAGGCCAAAAGCAGCTGCATTTCTATGCCAGCTCTCTGCTGTTTGTCTACGAGGGTTCGCCTCAAACAGGAAATGGAACGGCCGAGAGGGAAACTCCCAAAGACAGGCAAAACAAGAAAGGTGAGCCAGAGTTCAACAATAATTTCCATACTCCCGTCTGTAAGCCTCAGGACCTATCCTGCAGATGCACCCCACAGAAGAGCGTCTGTGGTCGGGGTCTCTGTGATGACTTTTCCCCCGACATACAAGAGAATGGAACAGGAGCTCACTTCGCACGTCACTATCATCTCGACCAACCCAATGGAAATGAACTGAATGTAACAGAGGAGAGAGAGAAGAAGGAAAACAATGGAAAGAACCTGGACACCAGTTTTGAGGATGGAGACAGGGATAGAGAGAGAGGGGGAGGGGGAGAGGTCAGGATGATCGACTTCGCCCACGTTTTCCCCAGCGACAGCCCGGACGAAGGCTACACCTACGGCCTGAGGAACCTTCTCTCCGCCCTGGAGCAGATCCTCCAGAACTGACCTCATTAATCTCAATCCCAAACTTAATCTCAATGCATGTGCTCAGATGCAAACGTCAGCTCCCCCCCCCCCCCCCACCTCCCCGCTGTCATTTGGCTGTTATTGTGTCTGCGTTACCTCCTCCGACACCACCGAGCTGAAGCCCATGATAGAAGTGACCTTTACGTTTGAACAAATATTGGCCTGTGAAGAAGGTCTTTTTTTGATGTGCCATTTTCAGTTATGCAGTGTAATTGGGCTGCATACCTCCGTTTCTCCAGGGTCTGAGTCCTGCTGGTCAAAGTGTTTACTTACTACTATGCACTACCATACTCTTAATACATTCTCATATTGACAGGGCGGCCCAGGGTGCATGGGATGGGATAGCATTTTTCAGCATTTCTCAACCACTTTCAACCACTTTGCCATTGCACCGTCAAACGAGGTCAGGTTTGCAGAGGAAAAAAAAATGAACCCCCCCCCCCTAGTTTTTTTTTTTCCTTTAAATGAGAAAAACGGATATACTGGATTCACAAAATCAAAATGAATTGTCATTTTAATCGTTGCATACTTAAAAACCTAAATGTTTTAGATGTAGTTATAAATTACTGCTAAACTGAAATCCGAAAAGACTGTTTAGAATGTCATTTTCAGTGGTCGTGTAAATATGGATGTGCTAAGTGAAAATGAAAATATTTCTCAAATGAAATTCTTGCTTACCTGTATTGTGGTTGTTTTCCTCTACTTGTAATGAATTGCTGTCAGAGGGCAGGAAAAAACCTAAAGTGATGGATAATAGATTCTACAATTACAGCTATCTGGTCTTTAAGTGTATAGATATACTTCTGTATTTGTTTGATTTGGACCTCTTGACGAAATGGTACATCATGAAATTTTGTACTATTTTTACAGAGTGGAGTGCTGTGGTTGAGAAAAAGTTGGGCAATGCTGACATGATTGAACTATGCATGGGTTTAAAGGGCAGATCTATGAGTCTGGAGCCAAGCAGAGGATCAGAGCGGTTCTGTTTACAATGCCAAACCTTCTGTCTCTGCCTCACAGGAGCAAAAGCAGTGAACGAATAGGAAAAGCCCCTATAGTGTGACAAAAAAAAAATCCACCGATAAGAATTCAAAGAAAAAAAAAAAACAAAAAAAAAAGCTTGGTATATCTGAATGGTAAATGCAGGCTGTATGCAACGTTTTCGTCACGATTATTCACAGACCTTTTTGTGAACATCAAACAGACGTCGGCATCGGGTTTTATTTTATATTTGTTTAACTTGAAATGCGGCTGTGACTCATTTCCAGCCTCACTCTGAGAATCTGTGAAATAGGAGATGTTTGGCTCCTATTTTTAATTGAATATTACAGCAGGTCCTTCTGAGGACTAAGCTATCATAGCTATGCTTTAAGATGGAGAGGAGCACAAAGGAAACTTTGCTCCTGACCAGAAATGACAGTATATTTCACATGGCATAAACTGTCCAACTCAAATCATATTCTTTTAACACAGACACTGAAATCAGTGTATGCAGTGACCTTGGCTAGAGTATGACGGATTTACCTAATAGTTCATGCACTTTTGTTTTTTTTTTCATGTAAAAACAAGTTTCTCGAATCAAGACAAAGAAAAAAAAAACCAAAAAAACACAGGAGGACTCTAGCACTGGAGAACGCGAATGCATTCGTGCAGTGAGGGGAACGACAAGGTGCTTATACTCTGTTGCTCTGTCTGCAGTCTGCCTCACTTTCAATAACCTCATTATGCTGTTCTAGGCTTTGGTTCTGTCGATGCAGCGAAGACGGTCATTAAAGAAAAACCATACGCTTTTGCCTAGGTGTCTCCATGGACAGTCAAGTGAACAAGTCAAGCATCCCTTTTCCGTTCACAATCCCCCCAGAGCTAAACCTGCTTTTCAGTTCAGTATGTTTTGTCTCCTACGGCAACGCTGCTCTGTGCGTTTGGTACTGCCTCATCTCCGTGTGAATGTGTCTGTAACTACAATATGTGTTACTATCTCATTGTGACTCTCTCAGGTCAGAACTGTCTCTGATTTGGTAAAAAAAAAAAAAAAAAAAAAAATAGAAAAAAAAACAAAAACAAAACAGGGTTTACATTGGTGATTCAGTGCAAGGGCATTTATGGAATAGGTTAAGGAGCGGAAGGTGATGTCAGATATGTGTGTGTGTGTGTGTGTGAGAGAGAAAGAGAGAGTGTGTGTGTGTACACTTGTATGTGTGTGTGTGTGTGTGTGTGTGTGTGAGCGCGCGTAATAGATGGCCTTAATTTGCACAGTGAATGAGGTAAGGTAATGGGCTATATTAAAGGCAGATTATCCTGCCAGTATGTGATCTATAATGAACCAAGACTCTCCATACCCTTTTAAACTACTGATATGTCTCATTTATGGAGGAACTGAGTGATTAATACTAAATATCTGTAATGAAATTCAACTCAGTTGCTTTGGTTTGCTCATCAGTAATGATGTTAGTAATGTTTTTACTGCTGAGAAAAAAAAAGTTCTATTTTACCTGTACAGAGGTACATCTATTTTATGGTTCATGAAATGTCTAGTTGTGATAATATATTTATCAATCATTTATTTTGACAGCTTGTTTCTTTTTATGATCACTGAACAGCATAATTGTCTCTAGAATGGAAAATCGGTCATAATCTAAAAGGATTTTTTTCCTTTTACAAAAGCTTTACTGTTTGTCAGCATTTTGCTCGCAGAAACAGAAAGATGATTAAAAAAAAATTGTTTTTGTGTCTGTTGATGTAGTTGTTTTTTTTGGGGGGTTTTTTTGTGGGTGGTTAGGAGGGCGTCTTATCCCATGTTACATTGCAGGGTTGTGTGCAAGTCTCGCTTTCTTGAGGCTTTTTGATGAAAAGATAGGGTTTATTTGGAGAAACACCAATCTGTGGTGCTTGTAATACAACTGGATAAAAACTATAATTATCTTGAAGGACTCGAGGTCTTTTAAAGGAAATCACAGAGTTCGACACTGTCAATTATAGTCTACTTGGAGTAATATGACATAGCCCACTTAACCTTTGAAAATAATAGATTACTTTTTTTTTATAATAATAATAATAATGAAAAAGATGTGTTTTCAAGGGATATTGTTTTTAAATGATTTGCTGCATAATATATTGAATTACCATCATGGTAATTGAAAGCAATTACAGAAGTTTTGATTGATTTAGGCTCTTTTAATTTCTTGGAAGCCCCTCCCCCCCCCCCCCCCCCCCCCCCCTTGTTATCAGGACTACCAGGACTTCTGATTTGTGTAATTCGCATTGTTCTCTGTAGATTAATCAAATGAATTAATTTTCTATTTAATTGAACTTCCCGAGAGCACATTCATTTTTACTGCTGTAACTGTATTGCAAAAATGTGAAATCGTTATTGTTATTATTTTTCTTTTTTTGTTCTTCAAAAATATCTCTGAACTGTCATTAATTTTGTAACTATATTAAAACTGTGTAGCACTGAAAATGAGTACTGTCTCTCTGATATGTTGAATATTTTCTCTCTGTGTCAAAGATGTCCTGTAGGATTAATTGTATGATTAAATTTCATGCCATAGAGAATTAGACGGTTATTATCTCTTGCACATATTATTCTCCTTAAAGTTTCCCAAATACAAGAGATACAGACTCTGATATCAATGTCTTATCTGCGCACTGTGGCAGATGTTCCCAATTCACTGTCTAGGGGTCATGGAACTTCATATTCACTAAAAGAGTCAAAGCAGTACAGACCACTATGCCTACGTCCACTGTTGCAGTCTCACTAACAACACTAACAGTCTGACTAACAATGGCTTTAGAAGTGCTCTTGAGATGTTTTAAGCTGATTTTTCAAGAATTCTCTCTCATCTCTCTATCAGTTTTAAAACCTCTTGGAACGGTTCTTTCTTAAGCAAGGTTCAGGGCCAACCATCAGTCATCAGATGTGAGAATTGTTTTTTATGACCTTTCCCTGTCCATTTCCTCCTCCTCCAGAGTCTGGCATATCTGAGTAGTTTGTTGTGGCTTTGGCGCTGTGAACGGTGCTCCGTGATTCAGGACTGGTGAGCCAGCTCTGCCCATAGAAACAGCCGATAGAAAAACAAGTAAGCAGATATATGCATGGATAAGAGCTACTCGCACAGTATCTGGTTATAGTCCACCGCCCAAGGATCAAACAGGCAAAATACCCATTCAATGCTGCTAACTTGATCTGCTTAGCCAAGTGAGTGTCCTTTTTTTTTTATTATGTGACTTTAACGTTCTTTTTATTGGCCATGGAGAAACATGGCAATAGCCCGTGCACCCAAGTGTCGGCCTACGATTGCCGCTTTTCACCAATCAAATAAGGTTTTGCAGTGTTGCATTTATATGAAACACCATTTATTTTAAACACTATTTGTATTAAACTACTGGATTCCTATCAAACGCTTGATTAGTTTTTGTCATATTGTCATTGGGACCATAGGATATCCTCAGCTTTAACGGGGCCCACACCGTCTGTTCTCTGAGTATGGTAACATACGCTCGCCTGCTACTTCATCAGAAACACCTTGTGGGTTCACCAAATTGGTCTGCAGTTTGAGACTATGGCCCATCTATAGCCACCCGCAATTCGTGAGCCATCCTCTAGCCTTTCATTGATGGTCAATTTCTGACTGTAGGACTGCTTTTGGCTGGATATATTTTTGGCAGGCCGACCACTCTGTTAGCCCAGCAGTGACACTGACACTCTCACTGAAGTTCCATGATGGTGCCAGTGTGTTTGGCAAGCCATGGCTTTTGACCTGCTCTGCTTGTCCTGAGCGTGCTCGTGCTGCTCTCGTGCTTGCTTTCCCAAAAGGTATCTCCAGCCCTGGTCTACGATCACCAAACCCTTCTCAGCACACAAGCACTCGTTCTGAAATGGTGAGATTGATACCTGGGGGGGTCGTTCTGTGACTCTCAGGCCCATAAACTCTGTGCTTCCTAGTGACAGTCAGTGACAAAACTGCTTCATTGCTTGGTGTCCTTTGGAGATGAGATATACCTGGCTCCGTCCTGTTTTCCCCAGACCACTCTCACTCGCTCGCTCACTCACTCACTCACTCACTCACTCACTCACTCACTCATTATCGAAGCCGCTTAACCTAGTTAGGGTCGCGGCAAAAAACCCTGTTTTTTTATGTTTGTAGCAGAAACCTGGCTTGGTTTGGGTTAATCAAGCCCTTTTCAGAACTGTTGCCTAAAGGCTGTAGGTTTTTTGTTGTTGTTGTTGTTGTTCTCCTAAGACTGCCTGGATGAGCTGGGGTTGTAGCCCTGACTTTTTGAAAGCCATTTGAAATGTCCTGTACTCTCTGTTCAGACGTATGCTAGCTTTGAGGGCCAGATAATAAGAATTGAATTTACCAAGCCACTGTTTTTTGTTCTTGTATACAGACCTCCTAAATCAAGTAAAATTTTCTGATTGATGCCTGTTTTTCGGATCATAAGCCAGCTGTCTTCAGTGTTATGTTGCCTTGACAAATCCCTTTCTCTAAAACCCCAGCTCATTGCTCTTGATCTATAAACTCTCTTACAGCCGTTTTTTTTTTTTTTCTTTTCCTCAGAAGCTTTCCTAAAAGTTCCCCTTAGTAGATCCATTGTGGCTGCCGCTCTTCAGCTGAGTGCAGAGGAGCTAGTCACTCTTTTTAATTCCTCACGCTCAGACACTCCTGACAGTGCGGCTCCCCTTCAGTTAAGACAGCCCAAACCTATTGCCCAGCTGTGGCTAAATGACACCAACCAAAACCCTTAGGCAGCCTCGCAGAAAAGCAGAGCAGAAATGGTAAAAAGATGAAAAAAAAACTTGGAAAAACTTGAAAAGAACTTGAAAGTATATTATGATGTTCTGGAACGAAATGTCCAGCTAAGTTCCAGAAAGCTGTTCAAACAGCAAGAACAAAATATTTCTTAGACATCATTTCCAAGAACTGTTATAGACCTTAAGTTCTGTTCAATGCTATCAAGTTCTGTGCCTGGCTGCCATAGTCTTTTGATGCATCCTCTGAAGCATGAGAGGATTTTTTGAAATTCATTTTAGGCAAGATTGAGGATAATAGATCTTATATTACACCCTCTGCTCTCGACCCCTCCCCTTACCAAGCATGTACTGCTGCTGTTTTTGATCAGTTTGAACCTGTTTCTCTTTTTAACAGAGGTAATACAGCCTGTTTGAAATATTTCAGCCAGGCTTCAGGTGTTTTCACTCTACTGAAACCGCACCTACTAGAGTAACTAATGATCTTTTATTAGCCATGGATTCTGGTGCTACCTCTATTCTTATTCTGCCTGATCTGAGTGCAGCATTTGACACAGTCGATCACACTATATTGTTAAAGCACCTGGAAAATCAAATTGACACTCATGGCCTGGCGCTCTCTTGGTTTAAATGTTATCTCTCAAAGAGAGAGCATTGTGTCCACTATAATAATGTGACCTCTGAGTACTGCAAGCTTAACTATGGTGTTCCTCAGGGGTTGGTCCTTGGCCCTCTCCTGTTCTCTATTTACATGCTCCCTTTGGGTGACATTATTCATAGTTACAACATTAACTTCCTTTGTTATGCTGATGATACTCAGATTTTCTTACCTATCAAGTACAATGACTGCTCTGAATTGGCTAACCTTGAGGCATGTCTTTGTGCTATTAAGGATTGGATGTCTTTGACTCTAGTCTCTCGCTAGTCATATGAAAAACACAACCAAAACAGCCTTTTATCACCTCCATAATATCGCTAAAATATGCCCTTTCTGAGTATGGCTGATACAGAAACCATTGTTCACACATTCATCATGTCTTGCCTTGATTACTGCAACATTCTGTACTCTGGTCTGCCTATCAAAAGTCTTCAGGTGGTCCAGAATGCTACTGCCAGAATCTTGACCAGAACAAGGAAGTTTGTCCACATCACACCTGTCCTGGCTTCATTGGCTCTCAATTTATGCAGGGGCAGATTTTAAGGTCCTCTTATTAACATGTAAAATTCTACATGGACTTGTGCTGGCCTTCCTATCTGACTTAATTACACCCTATAATCCCTTCGTACACTGCGCTCTCAAGATTCTGGACTATTAGTCGTTCCAAGGGTTAAAAAGAGGTCTGCTGGCGACCAAGCCTTTTCCTACCGATCTCCCTTCCTCTGGAATAGTCTACCTGCAGAAATTAGGGAGGAGAACTCTCTTCATAACTTTAAAACCAAACTAAAGACTTATCTATTTTCTCTAACTTATGCGTAATATAATTTAGATTTGACTTTGTTATGGACATGTAAAGCCCTTTGAGACTATAAATAGTGATATTGGGCTCTAAATAAACTTATATTATTATTACTATTATTGTTATTATTATTATTATTATTTTTTTTTATTATTATTATTATTTTTTTTAATATCTCAGATGAAGTCCACAACCTCCTCCCTTGACGTCATTCCTTCTTAGAGAAGAGTTCAACGTTACTGGCCCCAGCGTTCTGTCCATTATGTATACTTGCCTAGCAACTGGCGCTGTCCCTGCAGAGCTACAGCCCCCTCTCTGAAAATATAACCTGGACCCCATAGATCTTAGCAATTTTAGACCCATTTCAAAGTCATCATTTCTTTCTAAAATCTTGGAAAAGGTTGTCATGTCCCAACTTTTGACATTTCTGAGCAAAAATGATATCTTTGAAACATTTCGTTCTGGGCTCAGAGCCCTTCACAGCACAGAGTCAGGTCTCTTGAGGGTGACCAATGACCTGTTAAACTCTATTGATTCTGGTGACTGTGCCATTCTAAACCTATTGCTGCCTTTGATACCGTTGACCCCAATACACCTATTAAACATCTTGAACATTGGGTTGGCATTCAAGGTGCAGCATTAAACCGGATCTCCTCCTACCTTAAGCATCGACTGTTCTCACGTAATATTGGCATCTTCTTTTCCTCCTCTGCCCACATCAACTATGGGGTCCCACTAGGTTCTACTTTAGAGCCTATCCCCATTTCCATATATATGCTTCCACTGGGGCACATTATCCGGAAGGATATAATTTCTTTCCGTTGTTATGCTGACAACACTCAACTTGAAACTCAGTGATCTGATCTGTGTTCCCTGAAGAGTCTCACTGACTGTCTTATCGACATTAAAAGCTAAACTGCCAACAACTTTCTCTAACTAAATGAAATCAAATCTGAAGTTATTTTAACTGGCACTGTAAATGTACTAATAATCCTCTGAATAACACCTGCCAATTATCATCATGCATTATTTTTCACTCAGACCTCAGATTTGATAACAAATACACTCTGTTGACAAGGTTAGTTTCTTCCTGCTTAGATTGATATCCACAGTCAAACCATTTCTCTCTTTTCTGCAACTTAGTGAGAATCATTCATGCCTTCCCCACATCCCGTCTGGACCACTGTAACTCTCTGTATATTGCTGTCAGTCAGTCATCTCAGTCTCACCTACCGTTATTTCAAAATGCTGCTCCTAGAATACTGACTGGCAAGAAAAAGCGGCATCCCAATTCTCCTGTTTTTGCCTCTCTTCACTGGCCTCCAGTTCACTGATATCCTCCAGCCAGCTCCATCTTGCTGTTCCATGGTCCTGGTTTAAGCTCAGGAGGGACCGTGCTTTTGCGGTCGCTGCACTGAGGCTGTGGAACTACTTACCACCGGACATTAGATTTGCCTCTTTCATTTCTGCTTCTAAATGAGGACTCAAAACTTACCTTTATTCCATAGCCTTTAAAACTCCTCTGTGTATGGCTGACCTACTGATGTTAGTGTGTTGTGCATTTTCTCTGTATTAATGTTCACATGCTCTGTTTGTGCTGTTTATCTTTGTAAAGCACTTTGGTCAACACAAGTTGTTTTAAATGCACTTTATAGATAAATTTTACTTGTGTATAATTATTTACAGAAAATCCCAGCAACACTGCTGTGTCTGATACACTCCTACCAGCATGACATCCACTACCATGGCATGACCATGTCAGTGTGACCGCTGGGTTGAGTTATTTTTTGGGTTTTGAGAAAAAAAAGAAAAAAAAAAAATATATATATATATATATATATATATATATATATATATATATATACACACACATATATACATACAGTCAACAGTGGTCCTGTGGTCAGAAACTGACCATTGTTAAAAAGAACCTAAGAACCTAAGAGGAAGGTATATTTCACAAAGTGGCCAGTTAGTGTGGGTTTCTAATAAAGTGGACTATGAGTGTAGTGCTACATCATTATTACGGATGCTCTTGCTAAAATTGTGTCCCTGCAGTTAAGCTGTCATACTGTGACTATGCTCTCAGCTCTGACTCAACAACTGAGAGTTAATGAGTAACGGCACTCTCCTGCGGTTATACCTAGCATCTGGTGCTTTTTTTTTTTTTTTCTTCCCCACCTCCCAGACTTCGGTCAAAATAACCATTCCTCTGTGGTAATTGGCCTCCAAATTTTTGTAACAGTTTGTGGTGCAATTTGTGACTGGTGCAATTGCTGTCTGTGAAGGACTAGTTGAAATGAGAGTGTTTACTTTTTCATAGTGGAAAAAAGGAGCGAGAGTTACTTCAACAGAACTGGGTTTAATTAGCAGATTGATGGTAGTTTGGTACTCCAGGTTGAGGTATACTGAGAGGAAAGCATAAATAAAAGAAGAGGGATGCAGGGCCAGTTTTTTTTTCTTTCTCAAGAGAAACAGCTTTAGCTCCCTCATAGTTCATGCAAGCCTGCTGCAGTATGGTGGATGGTCTACAGGAAATCTGGACTTACCTCTTTATGCAAAATTTCCATTTTGTAAAATCTGTACTAACTGAAATGAGGGAAGTTTATTTCACGCTGGTTCTCCACTGTCTTTGCCTAGTCAGTCTGACAGTGAGTTGTGATAAGAGACTTTAATTTCAGTGAAAATAAGTGAAAAACAGTGAAAAACAAGGTTGTGGTGAAACTTTTTGTTTCATAATTTACAAAAAGTCATGAGGAACAGAGAAAAATTCTAGATGGAGTGGAGCTCTTGTGGAGGTTATAGCCTCGCCACCGTATTTCAGGCAATATTCCAGTCTGTGAGAGAGCTCCTGTCCTGTGGTGATGGAGGGACTCACTCTTTCTTTCCAACGATCCAGGTAGCAGAAAAGAGGTAGAGAATGAAAGAGGAGACTTCTTTGCTCTGTAAAAGTCTTGTAGTTCAGCAAGTGTCCATCTGTACACCAGGCTATGGACTGGTTGTCCCTGATGCCAAAGCAAGTACAGTCTCAATATTTACCTAGGAGCTTATTCTTGACCATCCGATTTTTTTAGATGTTAAGACCAAAAGCAACATGAAAGGCCTTTAGCAGATCCAATTAATGGTGTCCTTACAAATCCTTTCAGCCACAATTAGTCAAATAAGATAATCAATTGTGTCCCAGCCCACTCTAGGCAGAGTAATGGATTTTCCATTTGACATTAACATAAAAATGTACAATACTCAAAAAAGCAATGACAAATGTTGAGAAATGTTGAGAGAGAATGTGATTTAATTCAAGAGCGATTACCAAACATAGCAAAGTTGGTAGAGAAGAGGGGTGGTTGTGCATATTAGCATTCATAAAACGCTTGTCCAGACCTGAATTATGCTTTCAGGATTGAATTCATGCACCCAACAGTCTTTCTCTCTTGATGTCCAGAACATGTGCTCTGAATAAAATATGAGCATGTGTGATTTTTGACATTGAATTAATGCCATACCGTTTCACCTTAATGCTGGGGCCTGACTGTCTAACTTCAATTACTGTTTAAACTTCAGAGGAAGTCAGAATTTCCTCAGAATTATTATGTAGATGATTATTTGCTAATAAATGTTGCTTGTACTGAAAATTAGATCCTTTGTTTTTTTTTCTTTTCGTTTAACTTGTCTGTAAAGGTTGAGTTTGTGGGTAAAATCACTTGAAACATTTAAAAAAAAAAAAAAAATCAATCGAAAAACCATATATATATATATATATATATGTGTGTGTGTGTGTGTGTGTGTGTGTGTGTGTGTGTATGTGTATATATATATATATATATATATATATATATATATATATATTTTTTTTTTTTTTAGTTATTTTCCATGACAGCAAGACTATTGAGATTAATTCAAAGTTAAACTGATGGCAGCTTGGTGATGTAGTGTATAACCTTGTCTTACCTCTTTGGTCCATTCATTGGAAAGTACAGCATGTTCATATCGAAGCGTAATTATATCCAGTCAGATAAAGCAGGCATTACAGCAGCGCTATGAGGAGCGAGAAAGCATTGTACCTTAAAACACTTCGACGGCGGGTCGATACACACATGTGCTGTGCATGCGTGGAGAAGAATACTTATCACGCACTCAAACACGCATATTTGTCGATTTTCATTAACATACTTCTCCCACTCATGCTAGCCTTAGGTTTATGCGTTTATGAGGAATTACAAGCACACAAGTCAATATTCTATGCTATTACACATGGATTTGTTGATTCTGTGGGACCCTTGAGGGACGAGCATTTAAAGTCTGAGATGGAGGGTGAGAGAAAGGCAGAAGGCAAAAGTAGAGAGTGCCAAAGCTCGTGGGCACAGGCGTGGACGAAAACCTCCATTCTAAAGACTTTAAAATTAAAATGATCATTTTTGAGTGAGGGGAATAGCCTATGTACAGAATTTTAGGAAAAACACAACAGACAGACAGACAGATTCTCCTCTCAAAAAATAATTTCACACCGGCAAACTGGATATGGTCATTGTATGTCAGGTCATAAATTACATCCTCTATTTTTTTTTTTTTTTATCTAGACCAAAAATGTACCAAACCATAACCTCAAGACCATTTTACATACCAGACCGTGAGTTTTGGGCACTGGTGTATTTGTGTATCGGTTTCAAACCTTAAATTTTGTGCTGGTGTTTCCTTTATTTTGTCAGTTCTGTGTACATGTATGCATGTGCAGAACGAAAAAAGAAAAAATATGGCAGCTGCAATACCATGATGTATAAGAATGCTAAATTGGTAGGTTTCAAGTGTAGTCTTTTTTCAGTAGTCTCAGGCTGGTCTATGCTTAATTCTTTCCCTCTAAGTCTTTAAACTGGAGGGACTTTTCATTATTTATAATTTGGATGTAATTTGGAGCATAATTGGAAACTGAAAACCAATTTCTCAGTAGAAACCCCCTGTTGAGCACTGCTGAAACGTGTCTGCTGGCAACCGCTTAAATGGAAATGGATCTTATTCCTCCAATGAAACTATTCAAAATTTGCATTTAATGATTTTTAAATTTTATTATTATTGTTATTATTTTTAAGTGCCCTCTGGTCTTAATATATTCTGTGCACATTTGCAGAACAATTGAAAGGGTAGGTATGTGTGAACTCCAAACTTCTTGTACTACAAAACAATGACATACTCATAACCATACATCTTAAATCGGCTACTGTAAACTGTTGTCTTCTTTTTATTCTTCATACTTTTCATTATTTACTTCCAAAATGGTCAAATCTCAGTGGAGATCAATGCTTCTTTTCCAGGTTGAGTGCAGTTCCATATACATTCACTAGGTGGTGCTAGAAGTTCTCCTGCTCCTGAGCTGGGCGGCATGCTGGATTGCACATCTCTTGGCTGACTGAAGAGAAGGAATGTGAACTTCCAGCAGTTTCTGTAATGCCCTCAGGTATGATGGTCATTAGAATACTAATGGAAAAGTCACGATCTTCATGAGAAATTCAAAAAGTGCTTGTCAGTACCATGACATGCAGCAGAGAGGAGATGGAGGAAACAGAATTTACCCACTGATCTGATTCAGTATTACTCTCTACTCAAAGACCTCTACTCTGCGGTCACAGAGGGCAGTATGATTTCCATTATGACACCCATCCATTTTAAAATGGACTTAAATGTCTCCAGACCTAGTAAAGTGTAGTCCACCTTTTCCTCTCTACTCAACCCTTCACTGCTCCTTTCCTCCTCCTCCTCTGCCATGCCTGATGATGTCATGGGCAGCTCTGAGTGTAAGGTCTCCAACATCTGTAGTTTATTTTAGGCAGTTAGTCTGAGATAATTTCCACAATCGCATCGGCTGTGGTACAGACATTTCCAACAAGACCGTTTCCATAGCCGAAGTGTCTGAACCTTATAACGGTCCACTGTCTGACAACCTGCCCACTTGACCTTGTCCTTTTCACGCTCCTCAAGACCATTTTCTGTTCCGTCTTCTCTCTCCTTTACTGGCCCCCACCTGATCCACACCTCCTTTACCAGTGACCTGGTATGACCCTCACTCAAGACATCTTGACAAAGTCAAACTGCTCCTCAAAAAGCTGATGCTGGATTCCTCTGTCTTAAGGAACCTCAGAGTTGTACCTCTTCCATTTCTGCGTTAAACAAATCATTGGGCAGTACGTACACATTGGCCTCATTGACTTCAGCTGATCAGGTGACAAAAGACACAGCACTCTATGGAGACTGCTCTACTCTCTGTCATTGGAGCTCTTTCCAGAGCATGAGAGTCCTCCTCATCCAGTGTCTTCATTCTCCTGGACCTATCTGTGGCCTTTAGCTCTAAAGAACTGTCAGATGATGATTGCAACAGTGAAACAGATGGACATCAGTGATCCTGCTGTCTCCTTGTTTGTATCTGTAGTTGGGGGGGTTCGGCCAGCTGGCCTCTCAGGTCAATAGTAATACTTTTTTTATCATGAAGAGTGAGATGGATTTAGTATGGTGGTCTGTGAGTCACCTGAATAGCAAGCTAACACTCCCTTTCTTGGCAGAAATATTCTTATGCTGCTTCAACCGCTGTGAACAATACGGCACTTAAATCTCAATGCCACCAGGAGGGGTTCTGGAATTCCTCTTCCATGACGAGGACACACACATGTAATCTTCAAAGACAAAGTAGGAGCTGTGGCTGGCCTCAGCTCGAAAGAAGGAGATAAATTAAAGGACTGAATCAATATGTTCACGTGATTCAGTTGATTCACTTCATTCAGATTTGGTTAAAAAGAGTGAATCATTTGGGAAAGCACACACCACTAAGTCACATGTACACAGAGCTACACAGAGCTAGGCTTACAGAGTGGTGTACAGTGTAACACATGAACATCTAACAACACAACCCCGACTGAGGATGCTCTTGAAGGTGTGAGAATATAACCCACTCAATCAATTTTGTGTCCTGTATTCTCATTAAAAAAAAAGAAACTCTCAAAAATAAAGTTCTTCTCCTTTCATTGAACTCATTTAACAAGCAAGTATAGCTGAACTTTGCTGATAATGGGACAGACTTCCCTGGCTTTCTGCCATTAACTGGGCAATGGTTACACACACCCCTGGGTACTTATACAATTCCCATTAACCAGTCAGGTGCGGCCACATCAAAATGACTGTAATTGCAATCAGAAAAAAATGTCAGTCAAGCTGAACTCCAAAAACAATGTGCCACAGTGCTGAACCATGTAACCATACACAACACTTTGTTAGATAAGTCTTTTCGTAGCAATGAGGAATATATCCATCTGAAACTCACTGTCACTGACAAAACACCCAAGCTCTCAGGCAGCTCCAGGACATTGCAAATTGCAAAACCCTTCGCATCAAAACTCAACCTTCATAGAGCTTTTGGTCACTGCTATTGCATGAAAATTCTTGATTCTGATTGGCTCACACAAGAGCGGTAAATGAACCTCTCACTGAACAAAGGTCCTCTGTCCATCTCAGTGGCTGCTGGTGGTCTTTGAAATAGGGGAAGCACAGTTTAGGCCTTCGTCATAAAATTGGTCAATTATTACATTTGTTGTTATTTATATGCGAATTCTGCCCTCCTTTCTTTTTCTTGGAAATGGTCTATTACCCTGTCATTCCTGTCAGATTCTTTTCCGGAGACTTGACTAGTTTCCTCACAATGGCCAACAGTACATTCTCTGAGTCAAAGCACTTCCAGTCAGCCAGTTCACTTTGTCATACCAGGAGAGGCAAAATGGTCGGTCTTTGCTCCCTGATTTTTGAACTAAATTAATGTGGGACGTTGCTCTGCCGTTTAATTCTGAGTCTCTCCTCATTAGAAAGAGTATCAAAGAGGTTTGCCAAAATCAGGTTGACAACATTAGCAACATCTACAATTTTGCACCTGCTAGCTTAAACCTAGCTTAAAATCAACCTTTACCAAAGTGAAACGATAGTGAGTAGCAAACTCAAGAACTCTATATTTACAATTTTATTAACAGTATGTACAAATAGAAACGGTATAGCAAATAACAGAGAAAATGAGCAGAAGCTTATGTCTCACGACCTCGGCTGCCAGCACTCCATATAGATCGAGCTTGAATTCTGCTGATGCCGGTGTACAATTTTAAAATGCTGTCAGTCATGTTCTTTGCCATGACGTCTAAAAGAGTTCCTCCAATCATCATATACAGCAGCCCGGTGTCCGCGCAGCACAAAATCAAGCCTACTGTCCGATAAACGTGCAGATATTTTTTTCAATGCAAAAATTGCTGTCACCAGTCCCATTGACTCCCATGGAAGCCGTGCGTCTGGAAATGATGTTTTTAAAGCATATTGTCCAATAAATGTCTAGCTTTATTGCACTGAAAACAAAGCGTATTCTGAAGCGCCATTGAAACTTAGAGATGCACAGCGTCAATGGGTTTAAATGGGTCGTGCTTCCATGGGTTTCTATGAGAAAAAAAAATCACTTTAGCTTATGACAACCTGTGAGAAATTAATGCTGAACCAACTAGCCGTGAGGTTGAACACTTCCTAGCCCAAAATATTGATTTGTAATAAGAGAGTTAAGTAACGTAAATACAATATTACATATTTAATCGACAAACTTTCGTCACGTTGTAGTGGAAGCTCGGCTTCCCGTGTAGTCTTAGAGCAGTCGCCTCTGGTCCATCTACTCTGAACTAAATGGAACATTCCAGTAAAGACAAAGATAAAAGTCACAGATTGTGTGATTCACAGAATGGGTTTGGATGGTAAGTCCTTTGTAGTCTTTTCAGTCTTTTCAGGAGGCAGCCTCTGCATTGATGTTCCCCAAGGATTAGTCTTCGGCTCGCTGATCTTCTCTTTTCAGATCTGACCGTATGGTTTTTCCTCTCACTGATATTCTGATGATCATCAGCTCTTTCTTTTCTTCTCCGACCTTCTGCCTCCAGGATTATAAAAGACTCTTGCCTGTTTGTCCAACACACCCACCTGAATGGCTAACTGTCGCCTTTGACCAAACTTGGGCAAAACAAAGCTGACCTCTCTGCTGTTGAAACGTTCTCTGGTGTACAACCTCTGCATCTCTCTCGATGACCCTACGGTTGAATCCTCCCACACTGCCAACAAACTTTAAGTCGTTGTCGACAACCAGAAACCAGTTGTTACCGCTACAACTGGAACTTTGTCGTTCCCTCCTTCACACTGGAAAGGAACTCTGTCCGTTCCTGACCTCCCTCGCCACTCATCTCCTCGTCTTTTTATCGACTGCACGATTGCAGAGTCCTCACACTTATCACATTTGCTCTATAGTAACGTATTGATTTCTTGTTTTAGCCTTGCACCTAGCACTGGCACCAAACTCATCTTCTTTCCTGTATCTGCAGGAGCCCATATTTACCAGTTAGCTCCATGCGCTTCACTGCTGTAGATAAAAGAGCATCTGTTAAATGACTAAATGGAAATCAAAATGGAAAATATATTACAGGCATGACAGCAAAACTTTGCATATAAAGATATGAACCCTCCCATGCTAAACAGGGATTTCTGTCTCATTCCCAGAGTGCTTCTCCAAGCTGTTTTGGAATAATGGATGTTCTCAGTGGAGTATTGTCTGTGTGTGAATGAGTGTCTGTGTGTGTGTACGTGTACGTGTGGTGGTGCACTGCTTTTAATAAATAAATGGTATAATTTACTCCCCTCAAGCCCCTGAGGAGTGTAGAGTGACAGTACATTAATGCATCTGCCATTGATCTGACATACACACACACACACACAGACACACACACGCACACATACGCATACACATACACACAGTAGGCCTCTCTGATGAAACTGTCAAAGGAAAAACCACATAGCCCTCAAGTGTGTTTGCCGGTCAATGACAAAGCCTCTGGAGAGCTACGGGATTAAAAGGCTAATGAAAGGTCAGGGTAAAGAGATATATCCTCCAAAATCACAAGGACTTGGGCCATAATTTGAAAACCGAGGAGACAATGTCCTGACATAGAACTCCAGGTGACTGTTTGTATGAACCATGGACGTAAGACTCTGAATTTGTTTTACAGCTGAAGAATACTTAAATTCTATGTCTTTCCCAGTGCTGTGTGGCAGACCTGGGTGTCGGATAATGGATTAACCCAGTGTTGGGGTATGACAGAGAGAGAGAGAGTGAAAGAGAGAAAGAGAGAGAGAGAGAGAGAGAGAGAGAGAGAGAGAGAGAAAGTGGTGGGGGAGAGACAGTTTAATCAAGACTGGAACTGATTTGTCTACACAGTTTGCCTTATCTTACAGTGCACAAACCGTACATGATACCATGATTATTTATTCATCCAATCCTCACCCCTCACCCCCATTTCCCGCCATCACCCACATCTCAAAACGCAGCTGGAGAGAACGCTGAGAGTCCTCTTGTTTCCTTTCTCCGTGTCATACATTTGTTTTGCCTGTTTCCAGTGTTCTCACACAGGAATGCTCAAGGTTAATTCTTAGGTTGTCACTCAGGAACACTTGAGCCGAGCAAGTCGGCTTGTTGAAAATTCTTTAAGGAGGTATTTGTTTAATATGAATATTTTAATCAATTCTGCACTGCTTTTTGTGTTGAATTTGAATACCCCTGTCAACTGGTCTAAGCTGTTTAAATCATTTTTTTTTGCCAGTTTGAGTTTAATTTGTCTTCTTTGTAAATCATCAAATTCAAGCCAAAGTCTTTCTTTTTGGCCTATATAGGTGGCACGTTTAAGTCTAGAAGTACTTTTACTGCTTGAAAACGGACTTTTTTTTATACGGAAGGTGATCCGATAGCAAGGCCACAAGCTTTGACCCCGGGGTTGTGACCTCGTTGTCATTGTGGAACGGACACCATGAAAAATAAATAAATGTCACAAAATGCAGTCTCAGTCTTGAGCATTAGTCAGTAATCAATCGTCTTCGAGTTAGTCTGGGTGGCCTCAGTGACTTTGGTTGCACACACACACACACACACACACACAATTTCCCCAGCTCTCTCACCCTCTTTCTCTCTCTCTCTCCCTCTCTCTCTCTCTCTCCCCACCCTCCCTCTCTCTCTCTCTCTCTCTATCTTTCTTTCTTTCCTTTCCTCTCTTACATATACACATAGATTAGGTCTATACCTCAGGCTGTTGATACACCTTGTTGAGATGCTCACAGAGTGCCAGCAGGTTTTTTTTTTTTTCTCCAAGACTATAGCACCTTGCATGTGAAATGGAAAAGCCTCAAGGATTAACAGTAGAAGGTGATAAGCAGTGGAGCAATGGAAAATGTGCTTCATAAATTTGATTAACAATGTGTGAATACACAAAACGCCACGCTGGATGGCTGCCTTTCATATCTCAGAATGGTTTGAATGATTGCATGAAGAATTTCAACGGAGCAGGTCCAGTACTTCAGGGGACACTGCCAACAAACTATCTGATATACACCATGGTCAACAAGGACAAATTTTCAGCTTGAATAAATGTGATAAATATTACAGGTTTTAAATCATATTTTTAAATTTTGTTTTATTATTTTTTTAAATAGTTCAACACATGCCATTAAAAAAGTAGTTATTGTTTATCTTTAAAAATATCTGTTTTTCTCTGTTTTGTTGTTGTTGTTGTTGTTATCAGAGAAAGTAACATTATCTCAGCAGTGACGCTGCTCCTATAGTGACAGTGGAGTTACAGACCTTGGCGATAGCTGGGTGTGAGAGAGTTGAATGTTTTCTTAGACGAGGCTGAACTGCAGTTTCTATGCATCACTACACTGGTCATTGGACCATAGGGATCATGTGATAATGCTCTCATCACTACACTGGTCATTGGACCATAGGGATCATGTGATAATGCTCTCATCACTACACTAGTCATTGGACCATAGGGATCATGTGATAATGCTCTCATCACTACACTGGTAATTGGACCATAGGGATCATGTGATAATGCCCTCATCACTACACTGGTCATTGGACCATAGGGATCATGTGATAATGCTCTCATCACTACACTAGTCATTGGACCATAGGGATCATGTGATAATGCCCTCATCACTACACTGGTCATTGGACCATAGGGATCATGTGATAATGCTCTCATGAATGTAAGTTATCTTATAATTTTTCACTGACTGACCATGATGACTCTTTCAGTGTATAGAAAACCCAAGGTCAAGAAAGCACAGTATCTTTTTTCACTTCTTCTTCTTGTTTAACTAACTCAGGAAAAAAGGCTAGTGGTAAGAAAGAAAAAATATATATATATATATTGAAGATTCAATAACAGTTTAAAATGGCTAGAACCCATTAGTCCAATGGAAGGACAATTTATTTGCAGTGACATTTCCAAGTCTTTTTCCCTCTCTGCTAATCAAGGAAACAGAAAAGACAGATAAAAATAAAGGAAAAAAAACAACGTTTTACGTTTTGTTACTGTGTGCTGGGCTCTAGCAATTCTCCCTCTGTTGATATCACTCCGTTAATCACTGGAGGGTGAGCCAGAGTTGGATGCAGCATCATCAGGGTAAAGTTCTCAAGGACAAACAGAAGCTCTTTAATTAAGGCGTGAGTTCCAGCTACAACAACAACAACAACAAAAAAGTTCGCGTGGATGTGTCAGCACCTGAAGTGTATGACCTGTTGTTACACATACCAAAGCAACAGGAGCTGTCCTCATCTCTCCAAAATTTCTCACGCCCTTGATAAAGTCAGGAGGAGAAACCGCATTAAAAAAATACGCTACCGTTAGAAGGCTAGATTTTAGGTTGAGAAATGAGAACATTATAATTTTACACTAATAAAATTATAGAGAAATAGTGTCCAGTACTTGACACTCTTTGTCCGTATAACAGTCCTTTCTCAAAAGGTGACACATTTCAAAAAGGTCATGAAGAATTAACATGAGGGATTCTCTATTAACAAGCTTCTTTTAGAAGATGACTTGGCTTCGGTGCCGATGTATTGTGCCATGCGGCTTCCCTTTTTTCCACCGTGAAGATAAAATTAATTTAGTAAATGAAGTCGTTCATCATTTACCACAAAAAATGAAAGGAAAAGAAGCATCACGAAGAGAAAAATACACAGTTGTTGACCTAAGCAAGCGAAAAAAGAAAGAGTTCACTGGCCCCCCAAAAAACTTTTTTTTGGCTAAATAAATCAAAAATTCCAAATGAACTAAATGTTTTTGAATTAAGGAAGGTAGCTCACAAGTGTAGAACCACAAATATTGAAAAAGCCTCTATGCAGAACTGTAAAATCGTACTCCTGTATGACGCTATTATGGATGCAGTGGTTTTATTCGACTGAGCCAATAATACTTAAGATACATGTGGTTTTTAGTGACACTTTTCTGGAAATATCTTTTTCCTGGTTTAAATAAATAATTTTATTCAATCACTCTCTAAGTAAACACATTTCAGCATGATTTTGAAACAACAACAACAACAACAAAAACAAATAACACAGCACTTGTGTTGTTTCTGTTTCAAAAATTATGTGAACAATGTTAAGGATATGTTTACTGCAGTTTATGTTGTATGCAGTGCATGATTCATGGATTCAAATGCATGATATGTAGTCCACAGCTGGGTTTTATCCAAAGTTCTCTCCTAGGCAAGGACAAGAAGGTAAACATGGAATAACACAGACTTTTCTGGCACTCTGAAACCTGGTGTGTGTGTGTGTGTGTGTGTGTGTGTGACTGTGAGTGATAATATTTATTTCGAAGGTGTGACAAGATTGTTAAGTGGTGTGTGTGTGTGTGTGTGTGAGAGAGAGAGAGAGAGAGAGAGAGAGAGAGTGAGAGTATGCATGTGTGGTGGACAGGGATGAGTGGACAAATGCATAAGCAGAGATGGTAAATGGCACACCATAGATTTATTGTAGCAATAACACACACACGCACACACACACACACATCTGAGTTCCAGCAGGCCAGGCCAAGGCTTTACAGCAGTTTAAACATACCTGCAAGATACAGAGCCAATATCAGTCAGGAAAGGTCAACTGCATTCAGGCAGTTAGAAAGAGAGTTAGAGAGAAAAAAAAGATGAAATTGAGCTTTAGAGAAAGCTCCCAGTTTCCCAGTGCACATTGAACTTATAAAATGTATCGGACAGATTGGAGTAGAGAGCGAACAAGTGAGAGAGAGAGAGAGAGAGAGAGAGAGAGAGAGACTTGTACCTGGATGATGGGGGGACATGTCATGAAGAATTGGGCCTGTAGGGTCTAATAAGGACGTGAAGAACTGACAACTCTGGCCCGGAATCCACGGGGAGGGGAAAAAAAAAACAACAACCTTTTCCTGTTCAAAAGATTTTCATTGATGGGCTGAGAAAAGTGGCAGACAACTGGACCTTTGAGCCTATCTCTACTGAAATATTAACATCTCTCTCATATGCGTGTGTGGGTGTGAGAGAGCAGAGAGCAAGAGAAAGAGAGAGAGAGAGAGAGAGAGAGAGAGAGAGAGAGAGGGAGAGAGAGAGAGGGAGAGAGAGAGAGAGAGAGAAAGAGAGACAGAGAGTGAGGGAGAGAGAGAGAGAGAGAGAGAGAGAGAGGGAGAGAGAGAGAGAGAGAGCGAGAGAGGGAGAGAGAGAGAGAGAGCGAGAGAGAGATCAGATGTCTTTGTCTGTGTTTTTCTCTATCATTCTCAGTATCTATAAGCTTCGGTTTATTATGTGTGTCTGAGCGAAGGTGATTAAAAGCCAGAACGTTATTTGCACCCATGCTAAAAATGTTGCGCGTCTGTGAGAGACTACCAGTCAAAAGCAACACACGTATTAGATTCATTACAATTTGAAGTGGATTTTGGAGAGTTAGAGAGGATTAGAAATGGATGCGCCCATTAATAATAAAAAAAGCTAAAGCGACATCATAGCGGGGCAACGGATGCAGAGAAAATTTGTTTGTCCTTTTACTGTGAATCATTTGGACATCTGTTACATAACATACACAGATATGTACACTCGTCTGATAACCGTTTAATATAAATCGAGGATCTAATAGTTTAATCTTGGTTTGATCTGTTTATGATTCCTATTTTGAAGAGATTGCTGATGTAACTCTTGCTTCCCAAGCAAGCGGCTAGACTGAAGAAAAAAAAGGAAACAGGAAACGAGAAGATAAATACGGTCCAGTTGGTGGCTTGCTGTGCTTGGATCAGTGAGTGTGGAGAAGAGTCAAACACAAATCCATGGCAGTAAAGGTTATTCTGGGTCACTCGTTAGCCTCTTGCTAATCATGATGGCCTTTTGCAAAGGAGACATTCGCCTCAGAAATCATCCAGGGAATTTTGAAAAATCAATGGTTTGTTCATTCTCCGAGACTGCTCCTTTTCCATCTCATTTTATGCACGCGCACACACACACACGCACACGCACACGCACACATACACATACACATACACATACACACAAATACACATGGACCCACATATGCAGACACACATATGTCTGCATATGAGTGTATGTATGAGTAGACTGAGTAGACACATATGTGTCTGTGTGTGTGTGTGTGTGTGTGTGTGTGTGGGTGTGTGTGTGTGTTTGTGTATGTGTTATCATGCAGTTTCATCATCAGTCAGCTAAGTTGCAGCAGCTGGTAGACAGGGCTTTATAAAACTGTCCTCATTATTGTCCCCTCCTTCACTTCCTGAAGACAGACACACCTCTCTCCCTTTTCCTCTCTTTCTTTCTTTCTTTCCTCTTCTTCTCCATTCCTTCTCCTCCTTGTTGCGTGTCCTTTCTCCTTCCCTCCCTCCTTTTCTCTCATTAAGGGAGATTTACAGTGGTCCTGTCTGCTGGTTATGACAGCTAGCTGAGCTCCCTGGCTCTGGCTGACGGGGTGCTGCAGGTCTCATAAGTCGTCCTAAAAGCAGATGTTGGCCGTTTTTCGGCAAGGACGAGGGGACTGTAAGTTAGCCAGACATTTACAGAGACATCATGGGTCCCTCTTAAAGATGACAAGGGCACAGAGACTCCCCTTCATTTTTACGACCTCCAATAAACTTTAAAATAAAGTTGTCTGGCCCGAGGGTTTCATATCTACTGTTAAGTTAAGAGAGAGAGAGAGAGAGACAGAGAGTGATGTTGGAAAGAATAAAACCTGCCAATAGTTTTATGATGAATTTGTCTGGCCCCCTAAAGAGAAGAGGACCCCCTCCACTTTGCTCTGCATTTACATGTTCATTTCTGTTTGTGGCGTTTGTGGTGTGGTGTAGGTGTGTATGTCTGAGGCAAATTAGTAAGAGATAAAAAATTTTGTAGCTTGTGTGTGTGTATGTGTGTGTGTGTGTGTGTGTTCTCCAGGAGGCTACATGCCACCTATCATCTGGACTCGCTGGTGTTTTCTGCTTGGTTAGTCTGGGAGATGTGTGTGGGGACATGTCAGTGGAGAACAGAAAGAATGATGAAAAAGGAGAGACAAAGGAGAGACAGAGGGAGGGGATGAGGAAAGCGACAGAGAGCCCTGAGAGAGAGAGACAGAGAGAGAGAGAGAGAGAGAATTGAATTTAGACTTTCTGATGGACAGTCAGTTTTGTAACCTGTAGAAAGAAGAGTGAAGAAGTGAAGACCACTGAGAAGACAACAGAGTCCACACTGAGGTTAACACGGTCCAGTCAGAGAAACAGCCTCTCCTGTTTCACGTGCTGATCTCCCGTGGCGTTCTTCACTTGTTCTTTCTTTATCGCTGCTGTCGCTCACATAGCTTTTCCTTCGGCTTGCTTTCAAGTTCAACTACGCCTCTTCATTCTGCTTTTCATTTTTGGAGATTTTCCAGAAAAATCAGTGACCACCTCTACATCCCAGAATAAAGTGAAACATTTCAAAAGAGAACAAGCGCTCACACACGTATACTGTCACACAAAGGACAGTGGAGACACAGATCAGCATGGAAGCAAGTGCAGAAGGAGTTCATTTCGGAAAGCACAAGCTGAGTACTGATCGACTCATGACCAAAACAGGCACACAGTCGACTAACAATAGATACTAAGGCAACTAATAACTGACGTGAGAACAGGCAAGGCTCAGTGAGGCAAACGTTGAGACTTTGCAAAAGTAGCAGGAAAGTTCCATTCTATTGACAGTGTCTGGCAGGAACAGTGATGAACAGGTGATCATAATTCTGAAGAGGCAGACTGAGCCAGTGCCGTCATAGGTGTAGCAGCTGAGGGCATGGCATGCGGACACACACACACACACACACACACACACACACACACAGACAGGCAAACACACACACACACACACACACACACAGACACAAACACATACACACATACATGGCTGAAAAAAGGGACGTGGGAAGATAGCTGTTCTTTCCAACAGCATTCAGCCTCACCGAGTATTATTACAGGACATTCAAAGCACTCAACTGTCAAATTTCTCCATCCATATTCACAGCAAAACTACATAATACTAGTCACAAAACAGCCAGTGGGCTGCTTTCCAGGCGACGTTCGAAAGTGCTCCCAATCGCCTTTGAAACCATCAAGCTTTTTCTTCTTTTGCAAAGGTACGTTTCTTTGTCCCTAAACAGTGAAAGTTCTCCTACGCCACTGGTGAGTGTTTGGTTTATCTTGTCTTTTATTCTACAGTGTTGCTGTTGCGTGTGTTGCCTGGGGGTAAGAAAAAAAAAATGAAGCCTTTTCTTCTTTACTCTGCTGAGTCTGCAGTCTTTTGTGAAAAACACAAACACGGACACATTCACGGACAAACAGACACAGCGCACGACAACAAACTCAACACTTCCTTCCAGTAATTTCTCTTTCTTTTTTTTTTTTTGTGAGAAGACCATCCCACAGATAATGGAACACTGTAAATTTATCTGAGTTCCACCGCATTCCCAGGTCTGTGTTGCTGGAATCACGTTGTTGTTGTGATGGAGTAACAGAGATGGTGCTACGCATGCACTGATCCACTACTGTGGAAATGTAAACCTTGCGTTGGTCGTTTTCTTCTCTTCTAACAGTACAGTACAAAAAAGTTTGTCACATTTCTGCTCCACTGTGATGTCGCAGCAGGATCAACTAGTTCACCTTACTTTAGTTCAATTAAGTTTAACTTTTTTTTTAACTTCTAATCTGTAACCAGCAGAAATCCACTTAAAACTGTAATGAACCTAATACTCGTCCTTCTCTGCTGTGACTCACTGTTTGTCTCACACAGACACAGTCTTTGATACGACCTCAAATGGTATTCCTCCCTTAATCACCCTCCCTCAAACACATATAATCAAGCAACGGCTTATAGACTGTAAGAATCACATAGAAAAACACAAATGTATATATTCCAGCTTCCCTTCTCTCTCTCTCTCTCACACACACACACACACACACGCGCACACACACACACACACACACACACACAAACTCCTTGATTGGGGGGGGGGGGGGGGATTTAATGAACGTGTCACTTTCTGGGAGTGGTAAATGAAGCGGAGCTGATGAAATAAAGCCAATAGGACTGTGTGTTTAGCTTGCTGGGACAGCACTGTGAACATTAAGCAGCTTTGGGTGACTGGATTAGCACACGCACATGCTGACCTGCAGTATACCAAATCAACCAAAACCCTTCTACGAGCACCTTCTCTTTTCCATTCATACACACTCAATCACAAACAAGAAAAAAATAAAATCAATCTCACATAACGGATACGTTATGATAACAGTCATTTTACATGAAATTCCTGGGCAACACTGATCCATCAATGATATCCAATTTGCCAGCTACCTCTGATAATTACACGTCCCATTTGACCTCTAATTTTTCAGGCTTTGTCTGATAGAAGTTGCTGTGCACGTAGTCTGAACTGAGGAGCGAGTCCCTGCGCCCTGTAATCACCTGTTAATCCTCAAACGTCGGCTTTCTTCTGTCCTCTGTCTTTTCTCTCTGTTCCGAGCTGTTCTCACTCTTACTGACAGCGACTTGTAATCATACTGCAATCAAATAAATAAATATAGAAAGAAAGAATGAAAAAGAAGCGACGTGCCTGGAGACGGATGACCTCAGTCACGACAAACAACATAATGGTAAGAGAAAGCGAGGAGGAGGTCAAGGTCAAGGTCAAGGTCAAGGTCAAGGATACCTGGAGAACCACAGGACATTGTAGGCTTATTTTCTCAGTATTGCCACGAGCGAAGATTACATAATGTTACAGAGAAGAAGAAGAAGAAGAAGAAGAAGAAAAAAAATCAATCACATGTAGATGAATTTAGCGTGTGGGTGAGATGTGGGGAAGTTTTCTTCATTTGTTAGAAATTGTGCCAAAAAACAAAAAAAAATTTTGCCAAGAATGTTTCCTTTTTAAGCTATGTAAATTCTGCTAAGAGTACAAGAGTTTAAGGATGTAAATGTGTATCATATTTTAGTAACATCATGTCCATGTATGATAAAAATCCCTTTGAAGACATTGTTTCCTGCACACTATCTTCCATAAGGGATGGTTAGCTTACCTCCCTGCACAGGGAGAGCTTGTAAATTGTTAGGCTAACTGATTTTAGCACATTTAACGTAATGTTATATGAGCAAAGGTTGAAAAACTAATTCATGGAATGGCTGTTTTTGGTTCCTGATGAGGTCTTGATCAGTGAGGGGCCTGTAAATTGTAATCTCTGAAAGACAAAATGAAAATCCAAACAGAGACCACATTTGAAACTTTTGTTCAAACATCTGAAGTTGATCTGTCTCTTCCTTAGAAACATCAGCTGTTTTGCTTTATTTAAACCAAACAGACAGTCTACAGTGTAAACGAATGCTCAGACAGGCTGTGGGAGGGATAAACACATCAGGACAAAAGCACCACACACACACACAAACATACACATGCGCACACACACACACACACACACAAACAAACATAAATTTGGAAAAACACCAAGTCATACAGTTGATTTTCTGGCAGATCAAGAGAGAAGATGACAGCAGCACTTAGCAATCAGACAAAGACATTCAAATCAGTGAAAACTGAGAAAACAGAACAACAAGAATGACATAAAAAAAACAACAACAAAAAAAAACAAGCCCAGTATCCTCTTTGTCCTTACATGTCACACCTTCTTATCAGACACTCTCAGATTTTGTGTATCCAGAACATTCTTTTCACTATTATACTCTGAAACACACTAGAGTGAAGACAAAAATGTCACTCAATCAGTGGTTACCCATCATTATCCAAAACAGGGAGATTATCATTTCTGATATCGGACAATCAAAACTAAGTCGGACTAAATCATTTTGGAAGAACAAAAAACAAAAAAAAACCTTCTCCTTGCACACGTTTAAGAGTTTCGTTCCTGTGCTTATAATGTATTTTAGTCAACAATGTCCACATTTACATGTTAAATCTGAATCAGTTTACATCAGGCTGCAAATAGTCCATTCTAACAAGAACGAAGTTTCTGGGTCAATAAAAGGCATTCTTGACCTTGGGCAGCCATGGTCTAGAGCTCATGACCAAAGGGTTGCCGGTTCGATTCCCATCCATGGCCGTGTGCCCTAGGGCAAGGCACTTGACCCCGATACCCCCCAGGCGCAAAGAATGCTGCCCACTGCTCCTGCGTCTGGTGTGTGTGTATTCGCTACTGGTGTGTTGGATGGGTTAAATGCGGAGGACAAATTCACTGTTCACAGTGTGTGTATGGGATCACAGAGATTTACATGTACATTTACACGGGTAATAACCTCGGCAAACAGCAAAACAACCCGTTAATTAATTTTCGACGGCAACTGAAGACTGACCCGCAAACAATAAATTGTATATATTTGTATATATAGTTTATGCCACAATCCACTATATGTATGTATGTGTGTGTATATATATATATAGTATTAGATGTATTAGATTTAATCAATTAGCAATGGGGGATGGGGGAGCCCCCCCCACCCCTGCCAAAGATTAACATAATATGTCTATTAGTGCATTAGTGGAAATGCTGATGCTAGATCATTCCACCTCTACGCCTGACAAGCTTATCAGAGTAAGGAAAGATATGGCTCTTGACTGTCAGCTGTCACCCTGGTCAACAGCCCTAATGCAAAACTGAGATCAGGTTCCTTCCAAAAAAAAAAAAAAAAGAAGGTCACTGAATTATAAAGGCGCTGACAGCCTCTGACGGGGGTAACGACTGTCAGGTCCGATGAAGCTCTGTCGACCATCGTGTCCTGTCCATGGTGGAGGCCTAAAGATGAGTATGAGGGATTAGGCGTGAGCAGTGTCAGTATTTTCTTAGGCTTAGACCACTGTACTACAGCTGTCTGGTTTAAATCTCAAGACTATTGTCTCATCCCACTGTTAATTTATATTACAAAGGTGTGTAAGAGAAGAGGGTCAGGGGCGTGATTGATCTAAAACCGAATCAACTGAATCGGACAGATCGAGTAAAAACCAATAGAGACAAGACATTTAAATAACCCAACGAGCAAAAGACCAATGCAATTTAGCGCAAGGCAATGAGTAACTTCTTTAATCCCTTTTTAACCAGAGATAAAAGAAGATTCTTTCTCAGGCTGTGGAATGAATTAAGGCAGCGGTGCGATTCAACACTGTAGCGGAATGGTATTACGCATAAATGTCTAATAGGAAAGCAATGAATATTTATGAGTGACAGGTGGTGCCTATAAAGCATAGATGAAGATGTCTTTCAGTCTGTCAAGTACATTTTATGCAAAATGTATTAAACTGCCAAGGCAACACACTCAACAACCTCACAAAGCAAACAAACAGCATACGCTCTTACCACAATGAAAACATCAGATGGGCAATCTAAGAGCACTGATATGTTTAAAGCGAACAAAACATGCCCGTTGGCACATGAGGATATAGATCTCTGATTAAGCCTGTGTTAACACAAACAATGACTCATCTGAGGGCTGTACTACAAAGCGAGGTAACTGGCTTATCCAGGTAACTTCTGGTTAAGTTAACTCAGAGTTATAGTAGTAAACCTCCTAATAGAAGAGCCCTATGGCTTCGTTCTCCTAGCAAAACAAAGCCATAGGGCTCTTCTACTAGGAGGTTTACGACCTACTCTGAGCATGGTCGGATTATCGTGACCGCGGGCCCTGGACACAAACCCCCAACGGGCCCCTACCTACACGCGCAAATAATACACGCATGCTGCATGTGCCCCCCCCAGACACACGAAGTTTAGTCACGCAATAGCACAGGGGCGACCCAAAACCACACAGCATGTATTACTTTGAAATATTCGTTATTCTGACATGTTGAATCACTGCCGTTTTAGGTCTGTTTCGTTCTCTACGCCGCTGCTAACAGTAACACCATCACCTTGCACCAAAGCAGCATCTTAAGCTCCTTTTTCTTTGTTGAGTTTACGCTTTTGCCGACCCGCTCAGCGCGTGTTCTTCCACGTTGACCGCGAAATTGACATTTGACCTATAGCCCTAGGTCATTACGGCATTGCGCGATTAAACTGGCTAATTTACAGAACGTTCAAACCATTTCATAATCATACTACATTTTCAAAATCACATTGACTCCAATATTTTAAAAACAAAAATACTTAAAAACACATAAAAAAAAGATAATCATAAATCTTAAGGCCAAGGGCCCTCATTGGCTCCAGGGCCTTGGGCACGTGTCCACTTTGCCCTTGCAGTAATCCGTCTATGACTCTGAGTTAACTTCACCAGAAGTTACCAGGAGTAGCCAGTTACCTCGCTTCGTAGTACAGCCCTCTGCACTGTAAACTGCTTCCTTTTTCAAATCCTGCATTTTGTGCATATATGCATTAATATATTATTTAATCTCCGTAACTATACATGGAAATTAAACACTGTTTTAAAATGTTATGAGTGAGTACACCGTGTTCCTTTTTCATTGTTTGTTGGCCGTGGTGACTCTATCAAAATAGAGCGGTGCAGGCCATCTCTGAATAATGTATTTTCATCAGTGCCCAAGCCAATCGACACAATGTCAGTCGTAGCAATCGGCCTTACACAGTCAATAAACAATCACGACCGCCTGGCCTCGGCGGACATGGTGATAAATTTTTGAAAAGCGAAAGCAAAAAGCAGAAATTGGAGTACCAGGTGTGAAGGCAACTAAGAAATACAGCAGTGACGCTCCTAATCTGAGCCAAGACTGTTCATAACACCCGACTGCTTTGTTCGTTTCCGCGCTCTAGTTTTGAGCTTGGAAGAAACGGGCGGTGAACCCAACATCTCTTTGGACGTTAAAAAAAATCTGTTTGCGAACTTTTTGGAAAAATGAAAAAGAGGACATCTTGTAAACAAAACCATGAATAACAGTGAGAGAGAAATAAAACCTAATCAAAACATAAATTTCAGACAACAGATCAACGTTAGTGGTGGTTCGCTACGTTTTAGTCACTGGCCACCATGTTGAGCTGGCGGCATTTTCTTCCGTTCTTGGAGTTTTCTCTTCTTTTTTCTGCCTCTTCCTTTATCTTTTCTTTTCCCGACCCCCTCCTTTGTGCGTCCTAGATTAAAACCCTTTGGTTCGTCACATGTGAAGGATAGTTTACTAATACGGAGCGTTTGGTTGGATTACATTTCGTGCCAAGGCTTACTTTAGGTACTTCATCAAGAAAAACTGACTCCGTTGACACTCATCCGCAAAATTCTACACTTCAACAAATAACTTTGGGCTCTTTCATTCTGCAGGTGATTAAAAGAGCTATCAGGGGAAAGTAATGCCTATCGCCGCTGATTAAAATAAGCCTAAAAGTAATTACCTAAATCTTTGTGAGCATCTTCATTAAATCCAATACATCGTCTTTGCCTGCAGACTATCATTAAAGATTTTTTTCCCTCAGGTGAAGATTTAAAAACTTTCTCCCCAATTTGCAGTAAATGAGAATATTAGCCAGATAAACCAGATGTAGGATTTGTCACAAATGTCTTAATTTTTATGACTACTTCACATAACTTTGGGGAGACATATTTTTTTCAGCTGACATCTGTGGAGATTTAACAATCTTGTAAGTAATAGTGAAAGACTGAGAATGATGATTTGATGGTCGGATGGGAACCTTCGAGGTATCATAAAATACCAGGTGAAAAGTGATATGGAATAGATGGAAATGACCTGTAATTGCTTACCGGGAGTCCCATCCTCCACATTCTCCACATTTTTTTTTTTTTTTACATTTTCACCCACAACTGCAGTCATGATGAAATTTGCTAGGCTAACTCCAAGGTCCACATGATGACGGTGATTGGACCGTGACTGGTTTTTGGGCAGGCAGGCTTGATAGAGTTCCAGTTTGGGACAGGTGAAAAGGTTCTCCTCCAAGCCAATAGCTGAATGTGTGCTTTCTGTTTCCTATTCATAAACTCAAAGACTTTCAGCGCTGCCATATTTATATATATATATATATATATATATATACACACACACACACACACACACACATACACACGCACACACACGCACACACATGCACACGTGTATATATATATATATACACACACACACACACATATATATATATATATATATATATATATATACACACACATAATAAATAAATAAAGGCAGGGTGTTGGAGGAATATGAAAAGATGAAAAAGTTTGGAATCTCTTTGTGTTCTCCTTGGCAGAGGTGTCTGTCTATTCATCATCCTGCTTTGTGAGGATGGCTCTGTCTTGATTGTGTGTCTCTCCCTGCGCCAGATGCTTCTCTGAGCCCAGCACGTCACAACTGATCTGAAACCAGCAGATCAATAGACAATGTCCTCACACTCTTTCTACCCTCTTACCCAATGAGCCACTGTGTAGTTATCAGAGGTCATTTAACCTGGACAGACTGACCTCAGCATATTATAAGAGCTGTAAGAGATGAAATCACTGGAAACTTTTTTCAGTCTTGATTTTGTTTGGGGGAGGGGGGGGGGGGTTTAGATATTTGGACGGGTCTAAACTCTAATACTTGAGTGATTAGCACAGTTGATACAATAAAGCTGACATCACAGCTTCTGTGTACGGCGAGATGAATGCGCGTGAACGATAATTTGGAAGTGATACGGATAAACTGTGGTAACTTCAAAGGAGCTTAATATCAGAGAAATATAAATGTTTTATATAAATATAAATGTAAGAAAGGAAGTTCTGAGCATGCCATTATGAGATCGCATTCATATAAATGGTTTCAATCTAACCCACTGCATACTCAGTCTGTGCCCTTCTTAGCCTGGCATGTGGAAAAATATGTGTTTCATTTCCAGGGAGGCTTATATGTCATAACTAGGGTTTACTTAAATGAGCTTCTTTCTGAAGATGCTAGTCTCAGTAATACAATCATTTTCACTGAGTCCTTGAAAGGTTGATGGCATCTATCCAATCATATTCTGCCACCATGTTTGCTCTGGTTAAAAAAAAAAAATTGGTGTGGCTCTCTGGAGGGGACAGCAGACAAGCAATCTTCATTTTCTAAACCCTTTTTGCCCCCCCCCCCCTCGTTCCTCCCCCCAACTTGGATCGCTTTCTAATCCCGCTCTTCCAGATATCTCTGATTCATATGACTTCAGCGTGGCTTTAAAGCATTGCAAATGTATTTTAAATGGTTGAAGATGGAGGTTCACGATGAAGTTTTCGTAATAAAGTTTCACATAATATTTTATTTCAATATTTCCGCTGGAGCTTGTCCTGGGCTTTGAGTTCAGTAAATTGAACTTACCCCCTTCCCTCCCAAAAAAAAAAAAAGAAAAAAAAAGAAAAAAATCACATTACAGAATTTTAAGACATTATTTTCCATCAATCCTAGATTAACCCAAATATTACATGCCAAGGGTCAGGGAGAAGCCCAATGAGTTGGTCTTTTCTATTCTTTTTCGGAAATTGCGTTCTTTAAAAAAAAATAATTCTACTCATGCAATATTCAATTAAAAAAGAGATTTAAGGAAGTCCCACATTAAACTATGATTCATTCTGAGGGAGATTTGACTGTAGTATTAATAGCACGAACTGATGAAGAATATTTAATTAAAGGTCAAGCTGATATCAAATTTCTGATATGACAGAATACTGCTATGGAAGCCCCTGCTATGGTGAGCAAACGCAACGATTCCTACAATGTCTGCATCGGGTCTCGTAGCTAGGCACCTCATGACTGATTCCTTCACAAGAGAGACGGTGTGTAGAAAAGTCTGACTTTGTTGAAGCACAGCAGGGTGATGCTGATGTTTAAAGAATACACAATATGAAACTGTCATTTCATATTCCCATGCTTGTTTGTGTTTCAGAGGGTATGACTAACACCACGCTGTGCTACATGGTTGCCAACAAGAGAGCAGCCTTTCTCTTATGTTTCCCGATTTCATACGAAAAGGTTATATTGAGAGCTTCTTCCAGCGGTGGATAAAATAAGAAAAAGCTCGTGTGTGTGAGTAAAAACAAAAAACAAAACAAAAAAAAAAAGAAGAAAAAGGAAGAGAGAGAGAGAGAGGGAGAAAGAGAGAGAGAGAGAGAGAGAGAGAGAAAGAGATAAAAACACAAGGACCTTGAAAAGAGGGCAGAGTAGCAAAGTCGGAGAAGCGTGTCAGAAAAACTCATCACTCAAGAGGAAACAAGACAAAGATTCGAGCCTGCCGAGAGAAGAAAGAGAGGAATACTTCAGAAACGAGAGCTTTCGCTGCGAGTTTTCTGAAAAACTGTTGCGATTTACTTGCATTCTTTGGTTCTCTGATGCTGGTTTTCTTTCTTTCAAGCTTATTTATGTCTGGACTCTTCTCTTCTTGTATTAAAAGACAAAAAGAAAAGGAGAAAAAATAGGTGATAAATTTGGAAGATGATAATGAAAGAAAAAACGAATTATACAATTAATTATACAAGATAATTATACAAGACACATCCGCCATGGGAAGAATCAGAACATACCACAATTGACATTGATAAGGAACATAACGCTTTGACATACCTAAAGAATATTAGCCGTCAGTCAAATCAGTGTTAAGGGATCTTTTTACAATAAATGTGTAGCACTTAAGCTTATTCTGTGGGAAGACCCTTGACACCTAATCAGTGTGTGTTACTCTTTTTAATTATAGACAAGTTTTTTTTGTTTTTTTTTTGTTCCATCTTTCAATTGTATTTTTTTTATGGAGTACAAAAATGGCCGAAGTCTATCCTACCCTTTAAGGTTTTTTGACCTTGGCAATTTCAACTCATTTTTAATATTACTGACATTTGAACAAAATGCTGACAGGAGATTGTAGAAGTCACAGCATGTGAAAACTGTATTTTTTGTGTGTGTGTGTGTGTGTGTGTGTGTGTGTGTGTATGAAAACTGTGGGAGTTTTTTTTTTTTTTAAGTCATGAAAGAACAAGGCCTCTTGTTGAATATGTATTCCAGTCTGTGCCTCCCATTCAGGAACGTGCAGTCAAGGTCGAGATGAACACGGGGAACACGTTCGCCATGAACAATGACGGCGAGTAACCATTATCAGCTTGTCGTAGTAGTAGCTATAGCGCGAAGCAGCTTGACGGCGGACGAGAAAAAAAAATCGGTCATTTCGGTTAAAATTTTTTAAATTGTGAGTTTTACTTGGATCTTTGGATACAGTATGTAGTATTCACACTAATAGTACATATATGTATACGTGCCCGTTCTTTATTCCTTTTCTTTTTTTTCTTCTTCTTTTTTTTGTATGCGTGGTATGCGCAATTGCTTGTCCAAAAAAGTGAAAGTGAAATAATTCTGAGTTTGTAGATTCCTGTGAGAATAAATGAGAGGGAAATTACAGGGGAGAGAAAATTCCTTCAGTGGTATTCGTGGGACTTTGTCTAGTTTTGACAGCATGAGGACCCAGAGGGAGACCCCTCATAGCACCGCTAACGCTGACCTAGCCTCGTAATCACCTCCTGACTTTCAGAAGAGCTCCCACAGCGGCGGTTTCTCCGTGCGGTTTTTTTTTTTCATTCAATTTTTCTTCTTTCTTTTTTTTTTTTAATGGTTCCAGTGACACGCGGTCCAATCCTTGGTGAGTTTGGTAATTAGACCGCTTTGAGTACTGGAGTAATTACTGTTCTGTCGAGGTTATTTTTCTCCTGGCAAGGGGGGGGGGGGGGGGGGGGGGGGGGGACATTAGGCTAATCTCTGGTCCTGCGGAGAGGAGGGAGCATGATGCAGGATGTCAGCTTTACTGCCTTGGTGGGTTGGTGAAGGCTGGGAGTGTGGATGGCACCATTAAAACACAGGAGAATCCATTAATAACCCATTAAAAATAACCCATTTATAAAGACCTCCATGTACTGTTAGTAAGAATTTAAGCCAAGTTAAGCCAAGCAGGGCTGTAGGGCAAAAAGCAGGATGCTTTTATAGCATAGCGCTTCATTTTATACCTGCTGTTCTTTCTTTCTTTCTTTCTTTCTTTCTTTCTTTCTTTCTTTCTTTCTTTTTTTTTTTGGTTTCAAACGCTTACGCCAGTCTGGTCCTTATCAACTAGATGCTTGATTATTTGTAGGAGCTGAAGTGACACAGTGTAAAAATCATGTAGGTAAGATATTATAATGTGTTGATATGAATATGCTTTCAGTGAAAAACCTCTGAGTGATAAGAAGAGTGGCCCGTTATCCTACTGTGCTTGTTTATGACATCTGTGAAATCTTCTGTGTTGGCTCCAGACAACTGTAGAAAGAAGAAAACATGACAGCGGATATGCTTTTTGGGGCGGGCCTCTGTGAAAGCAATGACCGGGCTGATACGATGGGACCCTGCTTCAATATTACGATTTTCCTTCACCATTCATGCTACATGAATTTTTTTTTCTACACAATGTTGATATGAATACGCTCCCAGCAGTAATATATCCACATCACTGACAAAACTTTAATTATTAAAGCAGTTTACAATCCAGTAAATCAATCAGGAGAATGAATAGACTGAAAAATAGATTGATGAAGGAGTTACTAAATGAATGAATGAATGAATACATACTTACATACATACATACATACATACATTCATGAATACATACATACATACATACTAGGGATTTGCAGAGAACCCAGTATGGTATTTGTATATTTGTTGAGGGAGCAAAATGATTTGTATTTGTATTAGAATAAAAGTGGAAATAGGTGTAACAGTCCTGTTTTTCTTTTTATTACACTTCTAATTTTAGGATGTTAAAGTGTAAATAAGTTAATTCTTCAATAAACTATTGTAATAATTATGAACACTTAAATGTAGCCTAATATCCGTTTGTGGTTTTCATAAACCCAGCAATAAACATGTATAACCATGAACATCACTGAAAAGAAAATCATTTTAAAACTAACACTCAGCTCCTAATCCACACTCAAGCCGGTAAACTAAACTCTAAACTAAAAGGTGCCTATGTGTGAACCCCGCCGCCAGGACATAACCGTGTGACACACACAGGCTGACTGAGCAGTGAGCACAGCGTGGAGGTGAACTAGCCAGTAACTACGCTGCCAGAGCTAACGTAGGCTAATCTCCCACATGGAGCATCTTGTGAAATTATACTTTATTACAGGTTTCACAAATAACGAAATACTTAAGCTTTTGGCACACCAGCACCACATTATCATAAGTATCAGGACTTTGAAAAGATTGTGCAAGAAACTGTGTCTATTCCGAAGAGTGAACCACACGGACTTGGAGGAAATTGCCATGAGAATAAAGTTGTAATTTTACGAGAAAAAAAGTCATAATATTACAAGAATAACGTCGTCATCCTCTTCTGCTCTTCTGAAACTACGACTTTATTCCCGTAACATTACGACCTTATTCTCGAAATCTCAGATTTTTTTTTTCCCTCAATGAGGCCATAATACTCTGTCGTAATTAGGAACAACAGCTACTTGACATGTTTTTTTTTCTTCTATTCTTAAAAACCCACTATTTGTGCTTTGTTGAATACCATATCCGGATTTGGCTCCACCCCTAATACATACATACATGCATACGCGCGCACACACACACATAGAGACAGACATAACACACACACACACACACACACACACACACATTCACACATATGTACATAGCTGCCTTGTCTCATTTTTTGTCTGTCCTGAAATTATTTTGGGCAAAAGTTTCCAGTACATGATTTAGCTTCAGAATCCCCTGCATCTCTTTGGCACTCCATGTTGGATAACTGTGGCTTCAGTAAGTGTGTGCATTCACCGGTCATGGTGGAGAGTAAGGTGGAGAGGGTAATTGAGAGTGTAAGACCTGGGGGGTGCAGGGGGTGGGTGGGGGGGGGGGATCCCAGATAGAATGCATGTGACGGAGCTCTTGGATGTAATCATAAAAAACTCCGATATGTGAGCAGAACACAGAGTCCTCTGAGATCCAAATCAATAAACCTGTCTCTTTCTTATTTTACTGCACACTGAGGACTCTGATGAGGAGAGAGTCACCTACAGCTTTCACGTGGAAGGTTATTACACACACACACACACACACACACACACACATACACAAGCACAGTATACGCCCAAACACAACTCTGCATGCATGCATGTGCATACAGTACCCATACAGTATGCATTCAGTTTAGATAACCAGTTACCAAAACTGATGGGTGAAAGAGTACTGGGATGAGTTAGACGCGTTTCAAGAAAACGCTTGGTCATTTTTAGCATGTCACATCTTCACCAAGCTGCCAAATATTCTAATCCCCCCCCCTCTGTATTTCACTCTCTTTCCCCATCTCTCTCTTATTCATATATTTGATGTCCAGATGTCTACTCTCCCTCTCTTCCATCTCTCTGTATTTCCCTCTCTTTTTTTCCTGTGTGTGTATTTTGGAAGATTAGTGGGTTTTTTATGGACATCTCCGGCACCTACCCAGAGGCCTCCTATCTCTCTCTCTCTCCTCTCTCCCTACCTCCCTCTGTCTCTCCATCATTCTCTCTGAGGTAATTATTTGATGTCACATCATCTTACTGCCCTCCTCCTCCTCCTCACCCTCCTCCTCCTCACCTGTTTCCTCTCCATCGTTTCGGAGCTCAAATCATTTTATTCTCACCGCCTCACACTTGAGCGAAGCCCACGGCGCGTCCCGCTAAGTCGTATGAATGAGGATGAGTCCTGTGTGCTTTTGGCTGTTTACAGAGGCACATTGCTTGTCACTGCAGGAAAATGAGGGAGAAGAGTGATGATGTATCCTGACATGAGAGAGAGCAGCTCCACAGATCAGTCACTCTTAGCCTGTGTCTCTGCTCTGACCATGTGGGCTCAGACGCTTAATAGGTCCATCAATACACATACAGCGCGCATTCCCGGTGTGGTGTGGGATTTGTCTGGTCTGACGGCCCGGGTAAATAAACATTACATTATCCCGGTTAATATCCTTTTGTGGTGTCTGTGTATATTTGTATATTCAAAGTAAACATCTGAGAGTTATGGTTAGATATTCAGAGGATTCCTGTAAATTTGGGATTTGTGTGTTTATACATTTGTGTTTGTGTTTGTGTGTGTGTGTTTGTGTGTGTGTGTGTGTGTGTATGTGTTTGAGTTTATGTCCGTATATTTTTGGGCGCAAAACATTTACATATGTGAATATATAAATATAATTCTGACTTTATGTGTGCTTGTTTTTATATATTTTTACACAGTACCTGCTACTGAATGAAGTAGCCTATTATTACACACACTGAACTGATTTACTGAGACATTAGCAAGAGTAAGAGTAACCACTAACAGCAAAAGGACCTCCCGAAAGACTGTATAAGGTGTATGCAAAGGGCCGCAGATCACACATAAAGACAACCTGTGAAAAAAAATGGAACACACACACACACACACACACACAGCCATGGGAGGTTTTCTGACGGGTAGGGTTACTGTCATTCATCCAATCAAACCGGCAGCACCGGACGAAAAAAAAACCAATTTACTGCTTCAAAACCTTCTGTCTCCTCCTCAGAAACAGGCTACACAAGCGTGCTATTCGTTTGGAAATATCCTCTTTGTTTCTGATTTACTCTGGATTAGCTGCTGGCATATTCAAAATCTCAGCTCCGACACCCACGAGCAAGCCCAGGGCAAGGAAACTCTGTTGTCGTTTCTACCTGAGAGAAAGGAAAGTTTGCGAGCGTGAAGGATAAATTCTTTCTCTTACTTTATCTACTGTGCAGTTACACTTAAAGAGATTCAATTAGTGGGAAAAAAAAAACAAAAAACAAGCAAACAAGACAACATTCCCCTAACGCACTCACTGCTGTGCGAATCTGCTGAAAAAATCTTATCGGGTAGAATTGACAACAGAAATCGCGGTAGGGAACGATGCTTTTTGCCCAACTCATGACGCTCTGTCTACTGCTAGTCAGATATTATAAACTCTTTCATACAAATCATGGGGCTACACAGAAAAGCCACACACAAGGCTAAAGACTGATCACTCATTCCTGTTTATCCTGAGTGCTGAATGCTTTCTTGGTATCCTGCAAGACAAGGACAACAAAGATGATTCACGCAGAGTTATAACACACAATAGCTTTTCTGATGAAACTGCAATTACAAGCCACGGCGAGGGAGAGCAGGCGGGAACAAGTGGACGTGGAGGAAACGGCGTACGACTTTGAGCGATGTGCAGGTATTCTGCAGAGCTGGAGCCCGGCGAATTGTCCGAGCCAACGGTGCTATCTCCGCCTCACAGATGTGGCATAGCTGATTGTTTATGTAGCCCAGAGGTTGGCTTAGAGAAGACAGCACACAAACTCTCTCTCTCTCTCTCTCTGTCTCTCTCTCTCTCACACACCACACACACACACACACACACACACACACACACACAGAGTTGCTCACACACATACACACACATGCGCACGCGCACGCACACACACACACACACACACACACACACACACACACACACACAGAAGCCATTTGTGCTAGTCCGTCACAACTGCCAGTGCTGTTATATATGACCTTGGGAATAAAATTAATTAATCACTTTTCCCCCTCCTGTATTCAAACTAAAAAAAGATTCACACACTCTCTCATTTATTGCTCTGAATAGGAACAACGTGAATTTCTCAGAATTCATCATGTGCACACATTCTCCATAAAGAAATGTATTATTCTTGTTGAGTACTTACACTACACCCAGTCAATAACACATAGTGCCACGCAGACGCACCACACAAATAGCCATGGACTATAACCGCCCACCAACACTCACACACACATACACACATGTGCACACATGCACGTGGGCACACACACACACACACACACACACACACAAAATCATGTTTCTATATCACATTTCCTTGCTGTATTTGGTTGTAATATGCAGTGCTTGACCAACAGAAGGTGGCACAGGTCTGTACTAAGAACTTAGAGCTCCAGTTCTTGCTACACTTCAGCAAAAAAAAAAAGAAAAAAAAAAAGAAAAAGAAAAGAAAAGAATAGAAAAAAAAGACCCCTTAAGCTTATTCTTATTCTTTTATGGCACAATTTGCAATTCTGCTTGAAATATGGAACATGGGCTGTTCTGTGGAACGTACTGTCGTGTCAATTTGATATCATATTAAAGTGGTTCCTTTCATCTCTAACATGAGGGTATCTTGTCATTATCATTTTTCTGCCTTTGATATTTTTTTACTATGCTTTTCCTTTTAGGTGTGAGGGCATGGAGGCGGTATTTAAAATCAAATTAGATTTTAGGGGATTCTTCAGGAACGCTCCGGAATTCTAATGGTGTCAGGCGGTCTAACTGAAAACAACCTGACACGTCCATCAGTTTAGTCCAACACCACTGGTGAAAATCGTAAACCTTCAAAATTCTGAGGGCTCCAACTCCGACATTCACCCGGTATGTAATTAAACAAATCTTTTACCTTCCTTTCTTCCTTTCTTCCTTCCTTCCTTCCGTTCTTTTTCTTTTTTTCTGTCTAACACTCTAATTAAATGTTCCTCCGTGGTATTTGCATTCTGTCTCAGGCCTGCTGTGACTGAGTTGGATAGAGCTGTTTGAGTTATGCCTACTTATCTCACTAAAGGTCACAGTTTGGGTCTGGCTACACTGTGCCTCCAACTACGGCTATGTAATAAAGGTAAATTTATAAAGCAGTAATTGACTTTACCTTACCAGCCGACAATGAGGACTAATATTAGAATCCAAAATAGAAATATGTGTGCCTTCTATAAAGACACACACATGCATGTACAGACACGTGACACACACGCGCACACACACACACTTCCACATAAACTGAACTACACAAACAAATCTTGAGCAAGGAATTTGAATCCACTGGCAAAGTTTCTGTTCAATTGATCACGTTTCAGTGACTCTAGAAATTGGCACCAGACATCCAAACATTAATGATTCAGTGGAAAGAAGGCAAAAAAAAAAAAAGCAAGACACAGTTTGATGCCTCGGGGGCAAATACTGAGACCTTTTCATAAAGTCAAGTCTTCAACTTATCCCCAAGCCATAAATTTGACAGCAAATACTTCTTGCAATTAACTGTACATTCTTATAACGTGAATTCTTGAGTCATAAATGCCAAACAGTTCTAAATTATTAATTCACTCCCATCTCTATCAGGCACTCATTATCCAGTGGGCTCAAAACCAAATGAAAAAATATTCAAACTTGTGTCGTGCGGTGGCCAAACTTCGGCGTGCTTGTTCAGAGACGCGTATGCATTTACTCTGAGGTAAATGTCATTCTCTATCACCTGCAGGTCCCTTTAAGTCGTTGTATTTGGGTTCTTAAGACGCGTGTGGACCAAGCAAAGCCGCTGGGTAATGCAGTAACACGCTGCGATGTAGTGATGTAGTGTCACTGAACCAAAGGATGTTTCTCTTGGGTGAACGTTTCCAAGTCCTGCTTACACGGGCCTATGAGAACTGCACATTTACAGTCTCTGTCAACCTGTGCACACTCACTGCAACTCAAGGTCGTATTATCAAGGCCTTGGTTAGCTGACCTAGGTGTGCTTGACCATTGCGAGACACAGAATATATGGAGCCGTGGCCCAGATCATGGAGTGCCATTGCTGGTTGTCTCGGGTCTCGTAAATTGTCTGACAGAGAGAAGAAAACTCAAGCAGGGAGGCAGCTGATTGGTCTTCCATCATCTCAGTGTCAAAATGAGTGTAAGAAAAAAAAAAATTCCCTCTCATATTTATGCTTAATTTTGACCCTTCAAAAATGTCTTGATTAAATCTGTGTTAAGATTCTGTATGGTCACAGTCATTCGGTAGCTTAAAGTTAGAGAGGTGGTAGTTTTTGTTTGTTTGTTTGTTTGGTTGGTTGGTTTGGTTTTGAGGAGTCTCACTGAAGAATGGTGGGAATGAGTTGATTTTGCACGAGTCTAAAAATCATCTACAAAACAACGATTATGCTTAATGATGGAGAATCGAAGCTGCCTGGTCATAATAAAAGCAGCTGAAATGAGCAGTATTTCTTAATTACTTATTTTTTTATTTCTTCAGTATTACTTGAAATGAGAGAATTCAAAGGCCTTTTTCACTGCAAAAATGATACGCACCGTCAGAAATAGTCGGATGAGATTCCGTGGGGAAGCACAGCTTTCCTCGAGTGCTGCGAAAAGGGAATACCTCGTTCTGTTAAAACGTACAGTCCGGGAGGCTGACGGAGTGATGTTTGCAGCAGTTCGAACCAGCTGGAGGGGGAATCACAGCTGGAAGTTGAGATGCTGTTGGAAGTACAAGTACATGTGGATGATACCAGCTGACAAGAACCACATCTGAAACGATAGGAGACTGGAGACACCCCGCAAGATCTAACCTAGACCAAGCAGGTCACGTCTTACAGCCATGCAAGGTCAGCAGCAGCAGGAGGAAAAGAAGAATGTGTGTGTGTGTGTGTGTGTGTGTGTGTGTGTGGGGGGGGTGGGGTGGGGGGGGGGTGGAGTAAAAGCAGACCAGTGCTATGGGATGGAAAGCTCCTAAAACAGTAGGATTTTCAGAGGAACAGCGGTTGGACTTTTTCAAGTGTCTGCCTGTGAAAGTACCTCTACTGAGGCAAGCGGATGTGAATGGTGAATTAAGAAACTACTTTATGGAGCACAATGTTCTGATTGCAGGCTTTTAAGGACTGTCAAAAAATTCCCCTCACCATTCCTCACTGTAAATAGTTCCATTAAATTCTGTGCCTGAGACTGAAGTTGTGATTTTATTGAAAATATGGTCTTGACAAACACTGTGAAACTCCATTATGAGCTAAGTATACAGTTGAGATGGAATTCAGTCTCAGTTGGAGATTAATACCAGAGCTTCGATACAGGCGATAAAATAGTAACACGGGCAGGGGATGTATGCAGAACGGATATGAAACAGGACAGCATTCACGCATGCTTACAGCACAATGTTGAGTGCCCACCCAAAATGATCTTCTTTCTCTCTCTCTCTGTCTAAGGACACACACATTAAGAGAGAGAGTCTCTCTCTCTCTCTCTCTCTCTCTCACACACACACACACACACACATTCAGGTGATTTTGCATAGAGACGTAACTCCAGATACTTGGAGTGTGGTGTGTTTATGCATGCTGCATGCAGAGAAGGAGTTTAGGAGCATGGGAAGGTCAGGTTGAGCAGCAGGCCATGAAAAAACCCCAGACAAAGCAAAAGCAATTCTTACTTCCTTTCTCATGTTTCCTGCTGCTTAGTGGGCCAGTGATGTGGTCTGTATTATTTATGATTCAATGTGCTCTGCAATGCAAAGGCAAAAACCCCCCCCCCAAAAAAAACCCCAAAAGAACAAAACAACGCTACTCCTGCTTAACCTGAACATTTGTCACAACACCTTCATAACAATGTCATTAGCCTGAGGTGAAAATTAGAAAAACGGCCAGTTTCCACAGGAGCATTGAAGGTAGTTTCTCTTCCTGACTAGCACTGACGCAGGATTTCTCTGAAGGAATGAGGCTATTGGTGGATCATTGATCTAAAAAAGATCTGGATACTCTGAAGGTATGCTGTGTGTATGTAAACCATGTATTGCTTAGGACCATCACAAGTTTTTTTTTTTTTTTTTTTTTTAGCCGTTTTATGAAAGCAAGGCCAATCATATTAGTGGGATGGGAACTGATCGGTCATTGCGGGGTACAGTTTTTCACGATAACTTACTAACAAACCTCCAAAACTATTGCTGAAACTCAAATAATATGAGATTAAAAGAACGAACCCCTTCCCCTCGCAGCATCCAACACTACTGTTTAACATCAAGCAACATTGTTTCACCAGGAATCAGACGTTTAGAATGAACAGCCTGGGCCAAAGGAGAGTTCACACGCTCCGGCAATATGGACGCCTAAAATGGATAGAGCACCAGAGGACCCGGGAGAAAAATCTATCTATCTATCTATCTATCTATCTATCTGTCTATCTATCTATCTATCTATCTATCTATCTATCTGTCTATCTATCTATCTATCTATCTATCTATCTATCTATCTATCTATCTATCTATCTATCTATCTATCTATCGATCTATCTGTCTATAGATTTATGTTTATATGTATTTATGTGTGTGGATATAATTTTATGTGTGTCTGCAAATGTAAATAATGAATGGGGAATTTGAAAATGGGAGTAAGATGAAGGTCTGGGTCCCGGGCTAAGGGCTAGGTTAGGCAGGTCAGGCCCTGGGATCAAGATTAGAGTTCTGACATAGCCTTTTTCAGTCTTTTTCAGTCCTTTTTTTTACCTCTCTTCTCTTCTCTCTTTACTGTTTTTCTTCTGTCCCTTTCACTCTCTCTCTCCCTCTCCCTCTCTCTCTCTCTCTCTCTCTTTCTCTCTCAGCCTTTCTCTTGGCAATGCCCAATTAACAGAAGCGGTATTTTGTACATACATTTGAATATGAAAGAAACACAATAATATGTTTATACCCCCCTGAGCAGCATCCCATTAGCAAATACAGAATATCCCTAAACAATCTGGGAACAGGCAAATGAATGAATGAAGGAATGAATGAAGGAATAAATAAATAAATAAAAACAACTTCACAATTTAGCCGCCAGCCATGAATAAATGAATGCAAACAGAAGTGTGAAGGAAAACTTCAACAAGGCTTTCTTTGGTTTCAATCTATTGGTTTTCCATTGGACAATTACCAAAGCACTGGAGTGATATTGTTAAACTAAAAGAGAGTGGGGAACAGACCAACAGAGAGAGAGAGAGAGAGAAAAAAAAACATTTTCAAAGGATCTAAAACCGACTCATTTAAAGAAAAAGAAATAAGCTTTATAGCGTTTTTTATTGATTTGAGCGCTGCTCGGCATTGCTTGGTTTTTATAAAAATCATCGTCATTCTTTTTGGAGCTTCTCTGTTATATCTAGTACCAGCTTTCTGCTTCAAAACATAGAAATGCCTTACTTTCCACATAGCGGTTATCACAGAAATAACAAAAATAACAAAAAAAACCCAGGTCCGATTGCACTGTGCGTTTACTGACTAGTCATGTATGACAAAATATCAAAAACAAAAACATAAACGAACAAACAAACAAAAAAAAACCCCTTTCAGTTGGAATACAATATAATACCTTCCAATTGGAATACAATTTAACTGACTGAATTAAATTAAATTGTGTTCATGGTCAAATACCTTTCCGACATTAACTCAGATTAAAAAAAAAAAATCAAAAGAGGGCCACTTTGCTTTGTGTTTGTGTGTGTGTGTGTGTGTGTGTGTGCATGAGAGAGGGAGAGAGAGAGAGGGAAGGAGAGATTAAGTGTGCACACATTTATTAGATATGAATTCTAATTTCCTCGTTGTTATCAGTTGGAGCTTGGTTATGCTGAAGCTTGGTTTAGCGACAGATAAGACTGTTTTAAGTCTGTTTCTCCAGTAGCACTCGTGTGTAACACCTCACATTGCAAGAGGGTAGTCCTTTTGAAATACTTTATTTTTGCAGTGCCTTATTCTGAAAACTTTAGGGCCTTATTTGAGTAAAGTGAAAAGGCAGTAATAGTGCTTTGATTAAAAGCTAAGCAGCCAATGTGTGTGTTTGTGTTTAGCTGCAGTGATTTTCTGCACCATTAGTCTGTGGGTCAATAGAACTTCACTCTCTGTCTCTCTGCAAGCCAACACTTTTTAAGCTCCTCCAACATTAACGTGCCAGTCTGGGAGTTCATTTGGTCATTAAGTCCTTTCGGGCCAGTGGTCAGCTAGATTCATTTGTAAACAGCGGCGGCAAGAGACCAATGCTAACAAAATCCTGAATCAGAAAGCTTGTTTGAGCAGTGTGTGTGTGTGTGTGTGTGCGTGTGTGTGTGCATGTGTGTGTGTGTGTGTGTTTGCCTGTCTGTGAGTGCTGTTTTTCTTCCTTCTCTGGTAAGGTCAGATAATTTAATGGAGGACAGCACTAGATAGTGGTCTGTCCCTTCCACATTCTCTCTCTCTCTCTCTCTCTCGCTCTCTCTCTGTCTGTCTCCTCTCTGGTTATCTGGTCATCACACTTCCTTTCCAGCTGACCCTAACGGTGGTTAGTTACTGTGGTACTGAGTTGTGTTATTGGCCAGTCTCTGATGTATGGTAGTTGAGCAGAATTGGCCTCTAATTTCACTGATATCTGCTCTTGTGCTGATAAGAGAGTGCCTGAAGACCTGAGACTGGTCTCTGGAGCTGCAGGAGAGGCTAGGATCCTGCCCTCTGAAGTTAATATCACCGCAGGAGGCATTTGATATGGTTAAGGCTTACCAGTTTATACACAAACACCACTGACTCCAGTGTTAGCAGATGCACAGTAATCTGAGTGTGTGTGTATGTGTGTGTGTGTGTGTGTGTGTGTGTGTGTGTGTGTGGAGGGGGGGGGGTGACATTTTTCCAATAGGTTAATATTTTCCAGTTTTTGATAACTGTGTTCTTTAATTTGCGATTTTGTTTTGCATTCAAAAACCAACGTATATTTATTGGCGGTATAGGTATAGACACAAAGAGAAACAATCTTTTTTTTCTTCTTTTTTTTTTTTAATTACAGATCCCTTCTTGATCAATGTCCTGAGTGATTGCACTGAGGCATTAACATGCACACCTGTTTGTGTCACAGAGGGTGTAAAGGCAGATCCGTAGCAAGGCGAGGATGAGCTGGTGATGTTGAAAAAGTCCTGCAGAAAAGTTCAAAACGGGGGGTGTGTTAGGCCAGCCTACAATAAAAGAGAAGTTTCCATCTGCATGAAAGTTTTAGCCCTGTGGGTATCTTGGGACCGCCTCAAATGTGGCAGGGATATTAACCTCATCTCATAAGGTTCCTCCGTTAATTACACTCTGCACTTTACAGCTCTTTCAGCACAACCTGGAGACTGTCGATTTGTCCGTGAAAACCTCTTTTTTCTTGTCTTCGGGGGTTTTATTCCTCAGGCGTCGGCCCAACTTTCCGAAAGTTCAGATCACTTCCGGTCTTCTTTAAACAAAAGGGTGTGTTGAGACTTACTGATGAATCCAGGAAATGGTGACCCTAAATAATTGAATTTTAAATACTTGGTTGTATTCTGCTGGCAGGCTGTTGAAGATCATTTGTCACTTGTGAACACTGTTATACTTTCCTGTTCCCTTGGAAGAACTCAGCCGCATAGAGAATGAGTGTTGTCCAGTTTAATTGTCTTAACTTGCTGTTGACAGTCTAGACAATTTTTCACAATTCAGCAATCACAAATTAAATTTTATATTCACAAATATTACATGCCATATATTAAAAGGGAGGCTTGATTTATTTTGACTTGGAGAATGTTTCAAACTCTTTCAAATTCGTAAACTGTTCTATAGTCTTACCTTAAGAACAACTCAACAAACATGTTTAAAACAATCAAAAATGTAAAATTGTTGTTTGACTTGTGCACATGTCCAGTGGTTTTTTTTTTGTTTGTTTGTTTTCTTTTGTTTTGTTTTGTATTTTTTCATAAATATGATATTAAGACTCTCAACACATCTTCTTCACGAACAGATTAAATCCACCAGAAAAACCCATAAAATTTTTCCACCTGAATATCCAAGTAATCATCCGAGAGACATTTAACACAACTTTGTTTAAGATCTGAATCGTACAAAAAAACTAAACATACATCAGTTTACTACCATACTACCATACATCCCAGTCCAAATCCTGAAGGGACTGTATCTGAACCCTTGGGGAAAGAGAGTCTAAAAAACATGCATATATTCAAATACAGTTGGATTTAGAGCTAAAAATAAATAAATAAAAAACTCAAGCAGGCATTCTCTCAAACTTTTTTCGAAAAGCCAGAAAAGCAACTTGTCAGTAATCATGTTCAGGAGTTTATCTGAGTTCAGGTGATGAAACTGTGTAAGGCACCGCACGATGCTGGTGTTCAAATGAAGTCAAATCAGAGTGTGGTGTGTGTGTATGTGTGTGTGTGTGTGTGGTGTGTGTAAGTGTGTGTGTGTGCGTGCGTGCGTGCATGTGTATGTAAGTGAGTGTGCATGTGTGTGTGTGTGTGTGTGATTCACTGGAAATAGGTCAGGTAGTCAATAATCACTGATGCCCCTCTGGTATACAGGGAAGAGACTGAGGTAACAATGATGAAATGAAACGAAACTGCCCCTCTGTTCTCTCCTCTCTTTCACTCCTCACTCCATTAAGTAGCTTGTTTCTCACCTTACCCTGTGTCTCACTTTCCTCTCTCTCTCTCTCTCTTTCTCTCTCTCTCTCTCTCTCTCTCTGTCTCTCTCTCTTCAAAAAATAAATAATATTTAATATTGATATTAATATTTTCCCCACAGTTTATCTTAATTGCTTGGGCTTCAGTTTCTTTTAATATTTTGCGCTCTCTCTCTCTCTCTCTCTCTCTGTGGCGCTTTCCCTGAAGATTTCCTCACCTGTCTGTGTTGTTTTGAAGGGCATGAGTTGAAGAAGTGATGTTGTTTCCTTTCGCATGTAAATGATTAGAAAATACATACTTACGACTCCTACTGGGCACTTCAGAGACCAAAGAAGAAAAAAAACAACACGCTAACTGATTGGTCAACAAGTATTCCTACTGCGCTCACCTTTAGTGAGGGCGCTGGCCACTGATTTGTCAACAAGTGGTCATGCTGGGCATGCCAATGGCTTCTCTGATTGGTCAACAAATGGCCCAACTTTGAGTGTTATTATGGTAATTACAGATGGTTTGAGATGTTGGAAAGCGTTTTTTTTCTCCCCAGAAGAAGAATGTAATGGCTTACGGTAAAGAAAATGTCTTGAATTGTAATAAAGTCACCATGTTTTCCTGAGGCATTCTTCTCCCTTGAAGAGACGACAGGCTAAAGAGCAGTGAGTATATATCACACCTAAAGCAACACGATTTGTTGCGTCCACAGACGATGGAATTTTACAGTTTATCGTTCACGAAAGATCTCGTTCTCTTTTTCCCCTTTTCTCCATCCTCAGAGTTCCTTTGCTTTTCTACTTCCCAAACTTCTCTCGTCCCTAAACTCTCTTTCCTCTCGAGACACTTTCTTTTCTTCTTTTCTTCTCTTTCCCTTTCTTTCTCTTTTCCTCCTCGCTCTTGTCCTGTCACTTCTCATTTCACTTCATTGCCTCAGCCTTGACCTTATCTTTTCTTTCCTCTTTCCCTTCTTCTCCTCCTACATTCACACCTTTCTTCCCTTCTTCTCCTTCTCTTATCCTTCATTACTATGTGAAGACTGTGGTGATGGTGGTGATGGTGGTGGTGGGGGGGGGGGGGGGGGTCATTAACAGAATTGTGGCAGAAATAGTACGTGAAATATGTCAGCTTTTTTGTTGTTGTTGTTGTTTACTTTCCCCTGTTCCTGTGACAGTGAGCACTATGTCCTCTTCTCATTCCGTCTCATAGTAATGAAAGCCCGATGCTTAAGTGAATCTGTTCCGGGGGATGAATATTTTTGCTGGATATTTACAGTCATTAGCAGTTCAGCGCGTGGTTACTTTGGACGCGCGGCCACCTCCTTTATTTTTCGCTCTTGACGTTCGGCGCGACAGCGGCCACGCGAGATTATCCTGGGCTGCGTCGCGTTCCTAATGTCCTACCTTGGAAAGGTCTCCCTTGCACATGGGATTCTTAATCTCGATGAGACATTGTTTTATAGTAAAGGTTAATCAAAATCAAAGGGACCCCAAGCTTAACATTCCAAGAATGTACAGTAAGATGGGGGGTTATTAAGTCATATTTGCCAGATAATGCTAGATGGTAACGTGGGTGGAAATAAAAATGAACAGGAAAAAGTGTCAGAGCTTTGTGTTGTAGTCTTTATGGATTTTGCATTATGATTTTACAATGTGTGTAGAATGCAATTGGAAAACAATGTGTAGCCTGATGACAAATGCATTCTGCTTGGGTCTGCTTTTTTTACGCTCACTTTCTCATGTGGATATTGTGTAATGATAGCGGAAAGAACAAACAAACCATGTGATTTGTTCTGTTGTTCTACGTTTGTCTCTGATGTCAGTCCAAGGTTGGGCAGAAGAGCATCGTAACTTTATTTTTGTCTACACTACGTTCTCTTTGTCTTTCTCTCTCTCTGTCTCCCTCCATTCTTTCTCTCTTCCTCCTCTGTCTTTCTCTCACTCCTTCTTTCTCTCTCTCTCTCTCTCTCTCTCTATTTCTCCCTCTCCCTCTCTGTCTCTCTCTCTCCCTCCCCCTCCCTCTCTCTCTCTCTCTTTCTCTCTCTCTCTCTCTCTCTCTCTGCTAATCTGTAGACTCTGACGTCTTCATCCTTGTGCTTTTCTCCTGTGTGTGTGTGTGTGTGTGCTACATCAATAATGCTGTGTAGGAGAACTCAGCTCTCTAGAGACAAAAAAGGGATGATGGGGTGGGGGGGGAAGACAAATGTTGCCTGCTTTACCATAAGAGCCCTTCTCTTCCACACGCTCTCTCTTTTTCCGTTCCTCCCCTTCTATTGTTATTTATCATTGGTCCTGGTTGCTGGCCCGGCACGTGTTGGCCGTTCTCCTATGTGATGCCCCTGATACAGAGTCTGCCGAACAGCTGAGATGGCACTGGCCACTTAAATCTCCCTCATTGTGTGCAGTCTCCAGAGCCCAGCTCTATTAATCACACTACCACGGCAACAAGGAGCCCTGGCAGCCATGGAGAGAAGGAGGATGAGGGTAAGACACTGTAAGGTAAGGTGAGGGCTTCCTTGGGGGAGAAAGAGAGAGAGAGAGAGAGAGAGAGAGAGAGAGAGAGGGTAGGGTAGGGGTAAAGAGGGTAAGATTAGTAGGCAGAGAGTGTAAAAGGGTAAAACTAGCTAAGGAGGACAGGTTCAAGGGACAGAGAAGGGTAAGAACCAGAGGAGAAGGATACTGAATGGGCTGAGAAAGGGGCTAAATTGATAGATACAGAGTCAAGAAAGGAACAGCGACAGAAACCGTTTAATTCAACATGGAGTAGACAGAGGAAATGAAGGCATATGAAAATGAAAAAAAGCAGGCTGGGATTCAAGCAGATTGACACAAAATCCCTATTTAGCTCACACGTTATAGCCTCGTTAATAACTGACAGACGGGTTAGTAATACTTGGGAAAACCGTTAAGACTCAAGAGCTGTTTCTGCACAGTGTTCCACATCTTTATATAATGTCATTTTTGAAGATTTGAAGCTCTTGAGCCATGTAATATATAGCATAATGCATATTAACCACGGGATTACAGTATTACACGTATAAAACAAGGATTTAGTCATGCCAAGTCCAAGTGCTAGGATAGATTTAGAACAGTACACTTTCTTGGATACTCTTTCTGGGATTTCTGACTTTCCAGAGTAAAACAGAGATCATTTGGTAACGGCATCCCGTTTTGTAATAATAAATCGGACCCCCTCCACTCAGTTAGATAATATAAATCCTTACGCGTTTTGTTACATGGTGAGATTCATCCTGAAACGAGTGTTTGTGTTCGCACAGGCCTGTATCGTTTTCACTTTTTTTCTTATTTTTTCTCATTAAAAGGGGATCTCACAGTGCGAGTCTTTCATGTGTCTGAATGGAACTAAAATGTCTTTGAACTCTGCCAAAACTGGAGTGCTCAGCAGGAGGTTAAAAGAGCCTTCTTCTAGGCCAGGCTAGCTTACTGCCCTGCGCCGCTAATCTCTTATTTGCAGAGAGGAGTCTGAGGATTGCGGGGCGGGGGCACAGACCGTCAAGAGCGGATCGGCGGTTAGAATTAACGCCGGCCTGAGCCACTCTGGACGCCAGTGCGTCTCACCCAATTTTCCAGTAGCACAGTACACTGGAATCTCCTTTGAGTAAACTAAGGGCTGATTCCAACAACAACTTTAAATGATTCAGCGGAGCTAACCGCTGTTAGCATTTAATATGGACAAAAGAGCAAAAAAAAAAAAAAAAAGCTCCCCACAGCTCAGAGACTCTGCCCATTGAAGGGAAAAGACATGTTGATTCTCTGTTTTTGCTATGCTTTTGCTATGTTGTAAAGAGCAAACATGGCGTACAGATTATACTATTGGTCAGTTGGTATAGCTAAAAGAAGCTTGCTAGGGCTAAGACATCGCTAACTTTCAAAGATGTATCCAGACTCCTCATTTGTCTCTTTGTGGTTCCAAGATCTTCTCTTCTCTTCTCTTCTCGTCTGCCACATGTGAGAGTTTCAAATGAAGGTCTGGATCCAATGAAGGGAAGTTCATACATTTCTACTTCAAAGCTGCAGTTTGTCAGTTTCTTTGTGGAAAAAATGATGGAAGTCGGGTAAAATGTGAAATTAATGCATCATACTTTATAAATGAATAATCTAATGAACATGTCTATCTTTCTATGACTTTGAACACAAATCTGAATAGAGTCATATTTTAGAGGAGTTTTATTGTTTTAATATGCTGGACTGAGATTTTAACCAGACCGCGCTTTTCACCCTTACAGAACGTACCTTCAAGAATCACTGAAGACCAAAATGAATTTCACTGAATTCATTGTGGGTCACCCCCCCCCCCCCCCCACCCCCACCCCCACCCCACCCCAACAATGAGGCTTGTGGCCGTCATGAAATTTTTCCTTTTTTACCAAAAAGCAGTTGACACCTCCTCATTGACAGCTGGCCTCAGACTGCGAGCACAGAGAGGGAGAAATGGAGAGAGAAAACTTTATGAGAGATAGTGACACCTCCAGAATGCTGATGAGAAGTCCAGTGAGTTCACGCGGAAGGGTGGAAAGGGCGTGGAATGGGGTGAAGGGTGAAGATGACACGAACTGAGGGGCTTCCCTTTTATTTTTTTTTTTTTGCAGCCAACGATTGGCCGCACTCCCGGGCTACCTGACAAAAAAAAAAGAAAGAAAGAATTATAAACTCCTGCCAATTTAACAAGAAGGACTTTATTTGATAAGACTAAGCCGAGCAGGAGGTGGAAGCAAGAACAATCTGACATGACTACGCCCTGAGCCAGCTCCGATGCCCTTTGAATGTCTCCATGGAGACTCGGTCCAACTGTTTCTGTCAGAGTGTCCTTGGGGAGAGGGGAATACAACCTCCTCCTTGCTCTCTCTGTCTCTCTCCCTCTCTCCCTAATTATCACCCCTAGCTTTTGGGAAGGGTACAAGGAGGCGTATATATTCTTCTTGGCACTGATAAGGGTTTTGGCGATCGTTCACTGATGTTCCAAAGATTGTCACCCCCTGTCTGAAATAGGGCTCCATTCAGGATTGATGTTTCTCTCATTTTTGGCCTCGAAGAGAAAAACGATATTTCTGATACATGACTTGATTTGTGGATTCGTCTCTCTCTCTCTCTCTTTAAATGTATTGGAGTGCGGACTTGTTACAATAATGTATGTAAAATAATGTTAAATATGGGTAGCTCTCCAGTGTAACTCGAGGAAAAATAGATCTCTTCTAACATGAAATAAAACAAAACAAAACAAAAACGGGCAGATTGTTAGAATTCCCTGTCGTTGGTTCACTGCGCTCCTCAGTCTGAATGACTGATGCATTAAGCTCAATGTTCTCACTCTAATCTGTTTTTGCACCTTATGCATTGACTCATCATGAATAATTTATAACATATTAATAAACATTTTACATTCACCTACCTACATTCTAAAACATACTCATAATTTCTCACGAGTCAAATGATGGGGAAAAGATTAACCGTAATAACCGACTTTTAATGATAAAAATTTGAGGACTGATTACTGCGCATTTACATAAACGGCCCTGTAATTACAGTGATTTATATGAGGGTGGGCAAAACGGCAAATGAACTATGTCACTCTGAAATGTTAGTCTACCTAACCCTGTTTTTTTTCCTCTCTCCTCTAAACATTATACAATTTCGGCTGCTTAAAAAGTTCAGGACAGATTGACAAATATGTTTAATTTCGTGTCATCAGAAGGAGCAGATGTTAATAGACTGATAAGAGGCAGAAGATATAATATGCCCTAACTGTGGACAGCCGACTCGTAATGTAATTATCGCTAATTCTCTTTTCTCCGATTATTCTCTGTATAATTCATGTGCACATACTCGTTACGCAAAACAGCTTGTATGCTTTGGTCATCGTTTGAACCAGTCATCTCTTCAGCCAAATACCTTCATGAGTTCGGATTTTCACCCGTGGGCTTTTGTCAGTTTTGGAAGGTTCATCAAAGATCACAAAGCTGAACTAAGTGAGCACGTTACGAATGTGAAATTCATCCTACACGTATGCCGTAAATCATCGAATTTTTGAATAAAGACTATGATGCATGCCGACCTTGTGAGAAACATGAAAATATTACGCTGCGGACATAAAGTCACCGATCTTAACCGATTTAATGAACACTGCAAACCACATTGAAGACAAAAGAGAACAAAATTCATACACCACTCATGCCTTTGACCTTATTTCATTTTTCTTTTCAATTATTTAATGAATAGAGCATATTAATATTATTGACCTCATTGATCAAATTCAGCATGGTGGTTTTCACATATTAGAACTGTGATGAAAATTAAGAGAGTCATCTTGAACTCAGAAGATCCATGAAAACCCCGTTAACTCAGTGTATTCCAGCAGACATTTTAAGAACACTCAGCTTGCATCATGTAAACAGTCACCCACATGACAGTGAATGTCATTTTATTATGCGGAGAAGTTTGAATCCACATCATAAACATTCCCTTTTCCTCTCGGGAGTGGAAGGACGGGTCGACTGAGAGAACAGAGTCACTCAGACTGCTGTCTGTTCACTATGCGTGCTCTACTCACAGTGATTCAATAAACGTCACTTAGCAGGTCTACCGTGAGTGCCACGGACGCACGCACACACACACACACACACACACACACACACACACACACACACACACACACACACACACACACGAAGCCCCTCAAGGATATTAATCAGAGAATCAATTAAACGTTTAAAAATTCTCTGCCCCCATGTTCCCCGCAACAGCTGATTAAGTCAGATTAAGTACAGTCACTCTGGAAAGACTGCATTAAGGATGTTTTTATCATGTTGGTGATTCTGTCTGGGACCCTTTATTTATTTATTTATTTAGTTAGTTAGTTAGGTAGTTATTTAAGAGTACAGCAAACAGTATGGAAGAAGGGGAGTGAGACTCTTTTACATCTTTGGTTTTCTGATATCTAACGATTGATGCCATGATTACGGCTAAAAATGATTATCGTTAAATATTCATTATTGACTGACTACTAATGCTGTCTTTCATTGACAGGCTTGATAAAAAATGACCGTGGATCACGTACCATGGATCATTAATCATGTGATACAATCGAATGACGGTGTAATATAAAATAAAATGATATAAGGTCTCTAAAAAACATGCAGATAGTATGTAGTTATCGTGAGATCTTGCTGTGGCGGGGCGGAGAGGACTACGTGTGTCTTGGTTTTTTTTGGTTTTGAAAAACTCCCATTATCCTTGTTCTGCCCTTTTCTGTGTGAGCTGGGAGGAGTTCATGGCCTCCTTCCTCTGTTTCACACTGTCTTTGACTGGATCACTGCTCTCAACCACAGTTCATGTTTCTCCTGCAACAGAACAAGATGGATTCAAGCAGAAACTACAAGACAGGGAATCAGTAAAGGTCCAGCATCCCCCCCCCCACCAAAAAAAGCGAGAGACAAGCTTGTCTGCCTTTATGTTCTTTCACTCTTTCTCCCTCTCTCCTTTTCTCCATTACTCTAATTTACTCTGAGCTCTTCTTGCTCTTTCTCATTCACTCTCTCTCTCTCTCTCTCTCTCTGTCTCCCTCTTACTCTCTGCTTTTGTTTATATGAATTTCAGCCTCTGGTTTTTTAAACTGTATTTGTTTTTCTGACATAGGTTTTGGGAATCCCCAACAACAATGCCAGTTCAACTGAATAAATGTGTGTGTGTGTGTGCGTGTGTGTGTGTGTGCGTGTGTGTGCGTTTGTGTGTGTTGTGTTCCATTTGTATTCATTTGTGTACCACTGTGTTCCACCATAGTGTGCCTAAGTGCTGTTGTGTGTGTAGCCGTGTGTAAAAGACGCTGATTCGTCTTTGTGAGGTATTCTCCATCGACTGGCCTCTCATTTCCTCTCATCCAGCTCTTTGTGCACTGACCTTAAACAGTCAACTCTTTACCTGTGTATCCATATTTAACACTATCTTCTAGATCATTCTTTTCTGGTTTTTTTCCCGCGTAATTAGAGACGATGACATTTGTTAAGAGCGTGTCCGGTTACAGGCGGTCATATTCTGCCTATGAGGCTTAACATGCTGTACTTGCTTTGTCGTTAAGGAGGTTTTCATGCCCTCTGACTGACTTCACCTTCCTTCTACTCCTGATTCAGTCCTGCCCTTTAAAGGGGAATGTCACCCTTGTTGACCCATGGACTCGCTATAACATTAACCTTTGACACTTGTCACTCTCTGATGATGATTGTTTCAATCGAACACTTGAATTTTTCGCTTCTCGCAATTTTATCATAAAAAAATCTTTTCTTTTCTTTTTTTTTTTCTCTATGACCTCCGAAACCTCTCTCAGAACTACTTTTGTACACCATTCCATTAATGCACCAACTGCAATGCATTTATAATTAACTTTTTTTTTTTCACTGTCGACTGAGTATAAAAAAAACCTAAAACCCTATTTCCTGCCAGCGCAGGGTTTTTGGAGCGATATATTTTTGGGTACACTGTCTTGCTGACAGTGTTACCCATTCGTTTTTACAGGAGGTAGCTCAAAGGCTTTTTTTACTGGTCTTCTTTAAGACAGGATGTGAAGCTGGCTTTGTCGTGCCAGCCCACAAAAAAAGCCAACGCAACGGAAAGCAAACCTGTTCGAAAAAAAACAAAAACAAAACTCATCTGTATCGACCCCTCCATTCCAAACAGCACACTCTCTGTCTCCTCAGTGTGTCTTTGAGTATGTTGGACAAGATTACATTTCTCTTCCATAGATTGAGTTCTCTGGGTTTCTGATAGTGTGGTGGGAAGAGAGCAGTGCAGAGAAAAGATGAGAGTACTCGAGGAACAGTGTATCTAAGCAATATGAGAGCCTGGTTTTCTCTGAGTGTTTGGTCAGGAGAGGATGGGCTGACAGGAGATGAGTGAACAGAAATCACAATGTCTCTCTCTCTTTCTCTCTCTCTCTCTCTCTCTCTCTTTCTCTCTCTCTCTGTCAGCTTAGGTCTGCAATCCGGCACTGGGCCCTGTTGTTTTGGAATTTGGTGAGGGAATAAAACAAGGTTTGTCAAGCGAATATTTCACTTGAGTTTTTTTTTTTTTGTTTTATTTTTTTTTCGGTTCAAAAGCTTCAGAACACTTTGTCGCATCTTATCTGTGCCTTAAAGCTACGCTGTTAACTTTGTAAACCCCAAAAGTTCATTACTAAACACTATCCATTGATTTAAAGAGTCCTGTCATTAATGCTAAGTGAGGTGATTCTTAAAATTGACTTTCCCTCGCCTTTTTTTTGTGACTTGGCATTAATCGTTGAAGACAGATATTTAACCACAGCCATCCATTTTAGCTCAGGCTTTTGCACTTGGCCATTTAAAAAAAAAAAAAAAACTAAGTATCCTTAGTTCCTCCGCAAGACTGCATTGGACCTCAAAACTCTAAGCTGAGAATTGCGGTTGAAGGTAGCGGTTTCTGAAAGTTGGCAAGTGCCGTTTTTCATCGCCGTAGTCTTCTGACGGGAGACGTAAGCCGTAACAGACAAATAAAAGAAAAGAAAAAAAAAGCGTCTGAAATGTTTCTTGGACCTTCGGGAGAAATCTGCGAGACACATTTCAAACCTTATTATTGATTTGATTGTATTATTTTCCTGAGTCTCTTTACGCAAAATATAGTAATGATGCATGAATGATGAAAATGGTTTGCCAAGACAATTTAGCTGCCATTGTGTTTCCTCGTCCATCATGCTATCATCAGCACAGGGCAAAGAGGACGCATCGAGTCTGAAAACAATTGTTCATCAGCAGTTGTTTGTCATCAAGTCTCTCGCCAAAGAGGGAGGTCGGGTGAGGGAGGGAAATGTGGGGGGGGGGGGGGGTGGGGGGGGGGGTTGAGGATGAGTCAGATAGATGAGAGACCAAGTTGGAAAAAGCTGCTTGTTTTTTTTTTTTTTTTAGCTTGGCGTATTTTTATACGTTTGTTTTAAAAGACAAATTGTATCTCAGCAAGCAAGCTGCCGGTACAGAACTTCTCCCTCTTAAACTTTTACATAACTTTTATATGAAGTGGGCTCGCAAAAAACAAAACAAGTTTCAAATTTTAACGCAAAACTTTAACTCCAACTTTTTTCTTCTTTTTTTTTTTTTTCTTTTTTTGATAAAGAGAAGTTATAATGTGGCATTTTAAATATCTTAAGGCTTCAGATGTTTATCTTGGTGCTAATTAATGAAATATTTGTGCAGGGGTAGATATTGGACACATTTTAATGTCTGTTTCAATTCATGCCCAGGGAGAAGACAGAAGCTCAAGGGACAATAATTGTTATTAATCATCATTAATCATCCCTCTGGAGATTCTCTGCCACTGTAATTACTCATTTTTTTGGCAATTTTTTTTTTTCCAGTTCTCCTTGTTTGTACAGTTCTTCCACTTTTAACTAGGTTGTTTGCAGTGATTCAAACTTTCTTTGTGATGGCATAGGATTATCTTTGACATGCAGAATAGTACACTTTGCCTTAATTGCTTTCATTCATTTCGAGTATTTTTGACTAAAATAGGAAAGAACAAATAATACCTCGGTAATTGCAGCAATATCTGGGAAACAAGCAAGACAAAGATATACAATGAGACAGACACTAATGGGGGAAAAAAGGCCAAAAAAGAGACTCGGATCAGAAAGAGAAATCTGAACAAAGAAGAGACAAGACTCAAATTAGTCCACTTCAGCCAAACAGTACAAAATACAGAATACTAATGTATACACACACACACACACACACACACATATATATATATATATATATATCACATTTTTGTTTTCATCTCTCAGAGTGGAGAAGAAGAAAGTGTAAAAACAAGGGGAGGAAGGTCAACCTCCATCAAGCAGATTTTTGACTAAGTGGAGAAGAATATTTTCATTCTCTCTCATGGGCATCTTTCACAGCCAAAGAAATGTCAGGGGCTGTACAGATTGGAGCAAACGCTGTGTTTTTGGATTTCCATTTGCTCTGATAAGGTTTGTGTGCCGTACTGCAAATGGGTCGCTCGGGCGTTCTTCAAACGCATCGCCCCCCCCCCCGTCTCTCTTCCCTGCCTCCCTCGCTTAACCCTCTCTCAGACTACGGCTTCAAACACAGCCTGGCTCTCTCTCTACGGCCAAGCCGCACGCTTTAAGTGCACCGGTGCTGAGTCACAGCTAAACTCTGCACAGCCTGCTAGAGCATGGTTTCAGACAGATCTGTCTAGTGCCCGCCACTCCACCCTTTCTCCCCCCTCACATCCTCCTCCTCTCTCTCTGTATCTCCCTGTCCTTCTGCATCCCCACCTCCTCCCCTCTCTTTCTCTCTCTCTCTCAGATCAATTCAATTCAGCAAGCTTTATTGGCATGTCTATAATATGTACAATGTTGCTGAGGCAAATCATTTTGTTTCGTGCTCCCTGTCTCTCTCTCTCTCTCTCTCTCTCTCTCTCTCTCTCTCTCTCTCTCTCTCTCTATCTTTCTGTATGTAAGGCTTGTATGCGCTGTGTGTGACATCACAGGACTCAGACATTGTTTGTGAGACACGTCAGCACAGACAACTTTTATTTATTTATTTATTTATTTGTTTATCTATTTGTCTATCTATCTATCTATTTATTTATTTGTGTAATTTCTTCAGTCTGCTGGAGAGTTGACGGTGTTCTATAAGCAATCTACGGCAAAAAAAAAAAAGGGAGCCGCAATAGCACATCGGTAACTAACACACGTGTTCATCATTCATACGGTGAGAACCGTCAGCTCTGTTCCAGCTCTGAAACTGTTTAATCTGCGCTGCTTACAGAATTTTCAAGGCCGTCGGAGTTCCGCACGTGTTCTCTTCTGTCGAGTCTTTGCGAGATTGCATCTGACCTTTACATGATAGGTGATTTTTTTGGAGCCTGTTTATGCATACCCCCACAGATACAAGTGCCGTTTGATTAATCTCGCACTTGGTAACGCCACGTAGGCTAATTTATGTCCCCAGGTGCAACCCAAAATCTGGGGTAGTGGCTCAGTGGATCACGTCCAAGTTTTTAAGAGATGTGTCTTGGCCTGTCTTATGGTTTAGCTTGCATTTTTCTCAGACGATAAACATAATAAATGCTGGATTTTTAAAAAATTTTTTTTAAGAATTTGGTGTTGGAGAAGCATTCTGTGTGCAATGCTCACTGTAATTAAATGGATCATCTGGAAGATCCCTTTAATATGAATGCCTAAGTATGTGTTTTTGTTCTGCCCCAGTGCAGAGTGTCCAGTGTCAGAATATGAATTGGTGAATTGCTATTTGTTTATCTGTGGGCATGTGAAGTTTTATACATATTTTATTATGGATTTGTACAGGTGTGTAACATAAAGTTATTCAGTTTTCCTGATTACCAAAATCTCTCTCTTTTTTTTTGAGTGTACTAAAGAGAGGAGCAGAGGATGAAGCCAAAGTATGAAACTAAAGTGCAAAGGAAATGTTGCACAGCCCTGAACTGTGTCTAAGATGTCATCAGACATCAGACAATTTTGTGTTTCTTCCAATAAATTAAAACGTGCGTACGAAACCTCGGCTAAATTCTGTAATGAATGAAGCTTCATGCTGCAGTGCTGTGCTATCGACAGTTCGCGACATCACATCATAGCTTTGTTTCTCCCTATGCTCTCTCACAGTAACAATTAACTATAACTGTTACTGAGTGAAACCATAAGTACATGTTAAGAGACAGTCAGAGCAGACTCTGCTGTCTTTATTGCTGTCTCCTCCATATCCATCAGGACTGAGTTTGGCCCCCCGCACACAGCAGGCTTGTATCACTAAGGCAACTGCCGACAGCATCGCCACGACAACCATTGACTTGCATCCCCAGACAAAATCACCTGACATCAGCAGGGAAGCGGGTCACAGCAGCTAAATCAATCAATCTCGCTAGACTGAGCAGCAGGCAGACAAGGGCTACCGGTCTGACAAACTTTCTGGACAACGTCAAACTATTTTTCAAACTTTCTGGATGCCACTGTCTGTGGTCCACTGTATTGGAGGTCTTATCAAAAAAAAGTTTTGAGACTTTTTCTATTATAGGTCACAATATGAAGGCAATGAGCTGCACTCAGGTGTTTGTTAAGATGAAATGCTAAGCTCCCCCAGGAAGAGGTTATTTCCCTGTACCTTAAACCACTATTGAGAAAGACATATTCAGAGATCTATCTATCTATCTATCTATCTATCTATCTATCTATCTATCTATCTATCTATCTATCTATCTATCTATCTATCTATCTATCTATCCATCTATATCCTTGCCTTAATTAAAATGGCTAGAAAAGAAGAACATCAAGTTTTTGTGAAAAAATGGTGAAAGATAAAAATGATTCCTTGTATATTCACTCTGGTATTCACCCAGTCTCTCTCTCTCTCTCTCTCTCTCTCTCTTTCTCTGTGGAAAGAAATTTAGCAATATTCTAACCATCCAACATAATGGGAAGGCAGAACTTTGTGGCCTAACACATGAAGACTTCTAGCACTGCTCCTGGACCTCGCAGGAAGAATGGGAAAAATGCATATCATCTATGGGCAGGTCACTCGGAAAGATATACCACATCATTATGACATAATAATACATTATTCTTTGAAATAAACGCTTAGTTCTGGTTCTTAGAACTAAGTCTAATTCTAGTCCTAAGTCTTAAACCTTTCTGATCAGATCCTGTATATATTGTCCCACGAGACTGGTATCAAGAGATTTGTTTTCATGTTGTTAAGAGAGCTTTTCTACCACAAAACTGGATCTTACATCTTGTCTCAGAGCGAGAGACTCCTCTCTAAATTCTCTTCTGCCTGCTAGGACCAAGAGCAATAACCTCCAATTTAATGATCTCTCTGTCTTAAAGATTTCTGAACTCTAGCTTTTCAGCAGAAAAAACCCCCCAAAAAACCCTCGAAGTATATTTTATCTCTGAGGTGCATGTGGTAAGACGAGGAAGCTTAAGAACCTTATTTTTTTTCTTTCCAATACTAACCATACACTGCAAATCATTAAACAACTGACACAATAGCTATGAGAGTGCTATAAGTCTTTGGAATTGTGATGAAGCTTGGTTATGTCAATTTATTAGACAAATTGCACCTATTTTGAGGTCAATTAGTTGGAAAGGTGTGTAGTTTTGTATGGTATTAAAAAGTTTTACACTGCAGGGTAATATAGCCTTATGGCTTAAAGACACATGCACTGTTACAGTACTTGCCATGGTAATCAGATTCTTTTTCCCTCATAGATCTAAAATGAAGGGATAGATCTCGCTATCGGAGACTTTAGCCCCTCGACTGGATTTTTGCAACACACATGTGCAGTCCCTTCGGACATTCCGTGTCCCTGACTAGCATAATCTGATAAATACAGAGACAACAGTAAAAGTCAAGGTTAATGTCTCAATCCCCGTATGAAATATTAATCTCATCATGGCCTAAATTGAATCTCTGTGGAACAAAAGAAAACTAAAATGACAGTCAACCATGGAATCCTATCTTTTTCATCCACTCCAAAGAGGATCAGTCATCTGAAAGAACTTCATAACAAACTTTGTATTTCTCTTCTCTCTCTCTCTCTCTCTCTCTCTCTCTCTCTCTCTCTCTCTCTCTCTCTCTCTCTCTTCTTTTCTTTTAGCTTTCACGGCATAACTTTGACCAGACCAAAGATTAACTGGGTCAGTAAATGTTCTGATTGCCTTAAATGGCCTAGTTGCTGTTCTCTGAATGCTCTCAGAGCAAGGCTGAAATTTACATGTGCGCAAGAGAGAGACAGAGAGAGAGAGAGAAAGAGAGAACCGTATCCATAGACTAGGGGAAAAAAACCCAAAACATCCACACTCTTTTAAAGAGAGACAGAGATGGAGTGAACATTATGGAGGAAGAAAAAGAAGAACTGTAATAAGAGATAGAAACAGGAGAGATGGAGATAGAGGGAGAAAAAAAAAGAAAAAGAGAGAATGCAAATGATCTGTCCTAGTTTGAACTTTAAGTCTTGTTGTCACGGTGGGGCCGTTAGCAATGCATTAATCTCGAGATCCGGTTCTCCTCTTCTCTTTTGGGACACGGTGCAATTAGCAAGAGCACAATGAGCTGCTCAATACTGCTCCGTAACCCGCTGTTACAATAAGGGTCTACTTTTGTCGACGTTGTTTTGAGATCCAAGTTGCCAGTGATGTGCTGCGGAAAAGATTCTTGGAGACCCCAAGGCTTAGCTTGGGAAACACATCTCTTGTGACCCATTTTAGAAACTGTTTTTTTTTCTTTTTTCCCCGTCTTTCTATCTAACAGGCCCCAAACAGAATACACTGGGCTCCAATTCAAAACTTTTGTTTAGGAAATGTCCATAAGCAATATCCCGCAAAAAAAAATGTATTCACTCACCAGGAGGGGAAAGCCAAGTGAATATCACCAATGTGACATTTTGGACTACGGGGAATTAGCTCACAGTTATGAAACATTACCAGTGAAATGAAAACAATCACACATACAGGGTTTATGAGTGGTTGATTTGTTCATCTGTCAGTGTCTGCTGGTAATATAGATAAGGCCCACGGAATTCCTCCACAAAGAGTTTTATGCAATACTGAAAGTCAGCCTACTCTAGTTTTGACAGTGAATGTCAGCGTTACCTCTTTGGAAAAGTTTCTTATTTCAAAATTCAGCAATTTTTTGTATAAGTTTGCCTTATGAGTTGGACACAAGTTTGGCTTTTTTTTTTTTTTTCGTGCTACGCTGTGTTTTTGGTATTGCTAACCCATAACTCCAGTGGGCAGGTGACCCTTTGTTTTGTAGCGTAGTTTGAGAGACAAATAGGAGTGAGGCTAGTGGAGACAGGTAGAGAAGGTAAGGCCAAGACTGTAAAACATAAAGAGGAACAAGGGAGAGAGAGAGAGAGAAGGGAAGCAGAGAAGAGAGGAAAGAAAGAAAAAAAAAAACCCTGAAAAAGTTGAAACATTTACCAGAGTTGGTGCCTTCATGGGTGAACTGTTAAGTCATAAAGCATTCCCTCAATGTGCTTTTGCCTCCGCTAGGGAAAAGACGCAATTAACAGGAGCGAGATAGACTAGCAAAAGAGGGATGAATGGGAAACGGAAAGAAATGGCTGAGGGACCAAAGGAGGTAGAAGAGGAAGAAGAAGAAGACGAAAGCTTGAGAAAGAGGTCCCTTGTGAGTGGACGGATCAGATATTTTCTCTATCCCTCTTTGCCTTATGGGATTGGTTAGGTTCTAATCACACCTCTCCTGTCCGACGGAGCAAAAGAGATAAAATATTCAAGAGAAGGGAGGAGGAGAGGCCGCGTTAGCACGGATCTTCACTTCATATCTGGCTGATTTGGTACTGACATTAAAAGCCCTATACAGGAAAGTCTCATTAATTCAGACTGTGAAGATAGATTCTTCAAAAACATCGTACGTGATGCAAGTGGACTCGTGGAAAGGGAAGCAGGGCTTGCTCAGTTCCCTCGCCTTAAAAAAAAAAAAAAATGCATTTTTTAAACATCACCTTGAAATGAAAACTCTGTTTCAGGAAGAGCAAGGGTGGAAGAATTTAAACGACCAATCAGAAATTTTATGCTAAAAGACAGAAGGGAGATTAGGTCTAAGCATTGCGGCATTGTGAGATTACTGTGTAATATGTTTTACTCTGATCCGATTTTGCCGAAGATCGTATTCCAGCTCAGTGATGAGTCTAGCATTTGTTGAAAGAATCATGAACCCATCATCAACTGGCAACGACTCTTCAAATCGCAAATCTCTTTGTATACCCAGTTCACAGTCTGTGAAAAGTAACAAAGCAATGAATTTTAAAAATCACCAGCAATCCAACACTAATGTGGACATGAATGGATGTATAAACACAAGCTTCAAGATGTAAAGTGTTTTTGCATCAGGGAGTTTTTTCTTTTCTTTTCTTTTCATGGTATTTCACTTAAAACTCTTAAACTTTAATCTTTACAAAGATCTGCTCCAGTCTTAAATTGGTTTGAATGCAGTTTTAAACGGAGGTTCTGGAAGAATAATTACAAAATGACTTCTCAAGTCTCCCCCTTGTCACACCACAGTTTATAAGCTTATTAATCTTCCATAACGTCAGCTAACGCCTCCCCTGACCCTCCCCTGCGTCCACAGTCTCATCACTCCCCTCAGCTGTGGCGAGTGGAAGGGAATGGGAGGGGGGGCACTAAGCTGTCTTAGGCCTCCCGGAGTATCTTCAAGAATTTTCATCTCACAATTCATCTCCCTGTCACACCACTTGATCATATTGATTCACTACAAACTAGCGAACCAATATATAACATGCCCTCCAACCATACCATTAGTTTAGACCTTTAGCTTTGACAACATTAGCTTGAACCTTTAGCTTTTGACTCTTGACATTAGTGGTTTGAGTCCAGTTTCAGCATATCCATTCCAATTGTTCGTATAGTATTTTACACATCATCATTTTGCAAATGACTTTAATCACACACAACCAACACAATATGTTTGCAGTTATATCTTAATTGCTATCGAATATCCCTCTGCCCCGTTACGCTTGGAAACAGGCCCTCGTCCAAAGTATCGTGAGGAAATATCGTTTGATTGCCGGAACACTGGCGGGTTAGTTTCTTCATCCTCTACATAAGTTGTAGCCTCACAGTTCTCCTCGCTGGAGGCCAGACGCTCCTTCACGTCCCTTTTTCCGAGAGTCAGGGAGGTTCCATTTTTTCTCTGCTGCAGAACCGAGCCAGTAATTTAATGTGAGTCAACACAAATGTGTGTAGTGTTTAGTTAGAGGATAATGAGGCACCTGGCTTTAGGTGTGAGGTGTTCATTTTAGCTTGGCAAAAGCTCAGATCTCTGTCTCCCTACCTCTCTTCAGACTCGAGGAGAAATTTCTCTGTCTTTCTGAGGAAAGGTTCAGTCTTTTGACGCTAATTACGTCCACACAGCACACACATATGAGAGAGATACACAAAGAGAGTGAGAAGCAGAGAAAAGAGATAAAGGGAAAGGGAAGAGAGGGAGAGAGAGAGATGGAGAGAGAGAGAGAGAGAGAGAGACAGAGAGAGAGAGAGAGAGAGAGAGAGAGAGAGCATGGCCCCACAGCTCCTTAACTTTGAAGCAGGAGTCTGAAAATTTTGAATGACCAAACTGGAAAAGTACAGCTTTTAAATGAAGTTCAGTGCACGCAGCCATACATTTTTTACAAAAAAAAAAAAAAAATTCCAAGTATTCTCTTTATTTCATGATTGGGTGGTTTTTTGACAGACATGAAGAATCTACTCAGTGCTGTTGTGAACCTGCAGGAATGCAGTAGGATTAATCAGGTCTCTCTCTCTCTCTCTCTCTCTCTCTCTCTCTCTCTCTCTCTCCCTCTCTCAGCTCATCCTCTCTTTCTGTCTGGGATTTGGTCTGATCTGTTTCAAAATGAGCATCTAACACATTAGCGTATGTTCCAGTGATACAGGAGTTCTGTTGTGATACTCACAGAAAACACACTGTGGTACTGACAGAAAACACAATGTAGTACTGACAGAAAACACACTGGTACTGACAGAAAACACACTGGTACTGACAGAAAAGACACTGTGGTACTGACAGAGAAGACACTTTGGTACTGACAGAAAAGGCACTGTGGTACTGACAGAGAAGACACTGTAGTACTGACAGAAAAGACATTTTGGTACTGACAGAAAAGACACTGTGGTACTGACAGGAAAGACACTGTAGTACTGACAGAAAAGACACTGTGGTACTGACAGAAAACACACTGTAGTACTGACAGAAAACACACTGTAGTACTGACAGAAAAGACACTGTAGTACTGACAGAAAACACACTGTAGTACTGACAGAAAAGACACTGTGGTACTGACAGAAAAGACACTGTAGTACTGACAGAAAAGACACTGTAGTACTGACAGAAAACACACTGTAGTACTGACAGAGAAGACACTGAAGTACTGACAGAAAAGACACTGTGATACTGACAGAGAAGACACTGTAGTACTGACAGAAAAGACACTGTAGTACTGACAGGAAACACACTGTGGTACTGACAGAAAAGACACTGTGGTACTGACAGAAAAGACACTGTGGTACTAGCAGAGAAGACACTGTGATACTGACAGAAAAGACACTGTAGTACTGACAGAAAACACACTGTAGTACTGACAGAAAAGACACTGTGGTACTGACAGAAAAGACACTGTAGTACTGACAGAAAACACACTGTAGTACTGACAGAAAAGACACTGTACTACTGACAGAGAAGACACTGTGGTACTAACAGAGAAGACACTGTGCGGGGAGAGGTATAGGTTGGGTAGAGAACATCACAGGAAAGTCTTACTTACTTACGGAGAGATTGCATCACCATCAACAGTCATGAAACAACATGCCAGATGAATGCCAAGTTTTTGACCGAAAACATAATGAAACTTTTATATTTTCCCCATGGACTCAGTGTGTTTGTGAATGAGCTGGAATGTAGAAAAAGCTTTAGAACCGTTGTCAATGTCTGATTCATTGTCATGATTCACTGGAGGAAAATATCGGACATACGCCATGTTCAGTCTAGCGTTTGATCAGGGATATCCCATTTATGTTTTATCATGATTGATTAACTGCCTCCACATCTCTCATAAAAGCAGTTACAGGCATTTAATCAATTAAATGTTACAAAATCTAATTTTGACCATCGTAATTTGTGTCCGCACGGCCGAAGTTTTTGGTGGTTGATTCGGCTGTCTGTGCAAAGAGAAAAATACTTTAAAAAAAATTAAAGCTAGAATCGTAAAGTCTGTTAGTCGTTCGCGCTTTTACTAAGGAGAGACATTAAGAGATTTATTTCCTTCAACAGCATTTACTGCCTTTTTGGTTGTAATGCTACTCACTCAGAAATAAAAGGCAATACTTAAGAGCTCCGTGTGTATCTTACAGCTGTGATATATTTAAAAGAAGAACATCATGCATAACCCATGTGACTTGAAGATGTATTTTGCTAATAACTGCATCATACTGCTTTTGATCTGGAGCTCCCGATGAATGATCCATAAACATTCCCATCAGGGGTCAGCAGGGAAATTTGCTAAAGAAGCAAATATTTACAATTCAATGTAAGACAGGAGACTTGACAGGCTATTGCTCTGAGATTCATGCATTCACATTAGACCGCACGCTACATGGAACGTGAAATGTAGCACGTTATTATTCAAGTTTACAATGTCATAATTTTGTAGTAATACGATGTTAGATTACATGGTCTACAAATCTACCAAAGCCCTCACTTTGCCTGGAAAAAGTCACAGTGGGGAGTCCGATAGCTTCTTAAGTGCTTTCTCTCTCTCTCTCTCTCTCTCTCTCTCTCTCTCCATGGACTCTATCTCTCTTTATCTCTCTCTCTATCTTCCTCTCCTCTGAAGTCTCTATTATGAATGTTTTAAAGCACTGAGCGAGGAGATGCTCAGTAAGAGCGTAAACAGCAAGTTGTTGACAGTCCGAGAGAAGAGTCATCTCCTGGATCCCTTTATAATTTGGTGGAGATACTGCTTGCTGGATTTCCCCAGGGATTCAGTGCATTTTCCTTACTGAAGGATCTGCAAGCTGAACCATGTCTAAAGATCGCAACACACTGAGAGCTGGTCACTAGAAGGTACTTAGATGTCACGAAACTGCAGAGGAAACTAGGTCATAAAATTCTGTATTCAGCAACATCTAAAATATTTGAGTCTTCAGAAACATGTACGGTATATTTACATCTGGGCGCAGTGTCTTGACAATACATTTTAATCTCATATTTTTAAAATCTTTTTTTTCCCCCCCCAAACCCTGCTATTCATTTTGGACCTCTGACTACCTCAGAGAGTTATTATTTCCTTAAGGCAATAAATAGGAAGAAAAACAACCATTTTTCTTTGTTAATGGCTTCATGTAAGAGTTGGCAGAGCTTTTGAATGTCAAATCCACAGTAATATTCTGGACAGAATGTGTTTGTGTAATTTAGGTTGCCTTAGGAAGACAGATTTTGTTTCTCAATAAGGAGAAGAATGGAAAATGAGAGAACAAACATTTTTTTTTTTTTTTCAGAATTGGCAGTCTTGTGACGAAATGAAGTGAATTCTCCTTCATACCAATTAGTTTCACACCATCTCTCCTACGTTTCTCAGAAAAAGTGCCAACTGAACTACAGCTGAGACTTCAGCTGGTCAGTGCATTAGTTGGTTTTCATGTGTATATGACTGGCCTTTGGGACTTCTCATTTTTAAAAAAATCTTTTTGGCCTGTACTAGCATATGTCCCCACTGGCACAAGCCCTGTGTCACTCCTGGAGTATGAGGACTAGCACATACATCCTTCAGTATATGCAGAGTGAGTCTCTGTCTTTTTTTTTTTTTTTCTCCAACTGCCACTTGGCGTCTCCACGGAAACACGATGCATGCAGAGGCTGACGCTATTTCCCTAGATTCGCCTGTAGCTGTGCAGGTGTCCGTTTGACATTAGGAGTCACTGGAGTGTAATGGCTAAGAGAGTACCCTGTCCATCATAACCACTCGGGTCCTTCCCTGTGTAAAGACACAGCCAGTGGTAAAGCCGAGATTTGATTTCATATTCTCAACTCAGGGGTGAAATATAATTTACTGCTGTGCGTCACATGCATACTCGAACTTTGCACACTCTGACTCTAACCATAAGCCTTAACACTTATGCTTTCTTCTGTATGTGAAAAGGTGCCACATTTGAGGGGGTCATTTTCAGGCTAGACATTTTCAAGTGTTGTCAGCTTCTTCACTTATCATTTAAAATCGTAAACAAGATCTTTTTTTGTTGTTGTTGTTTATAAGTTTCGGAGACAAATTGATGTATGTACCCTCTAACTCCAGCCCTAACCCTCACCTTGATCCAGTTCCATTGGGCTTTTGTTTCGTACCACTGAGACTTACTGATAATGTACCTCCAACTGTAATGCCCCCCTCCATGCTAAAGCCAAAACCTAACTCTTTACTCTTTCCTCATCGTTGAAGTTGTCCCTTCATCCTGCAAAGGGATCATACCTGTCTTTTGTTACGACCCCGTCTAGGGTGGGGTGAACATAAATGAGTGGGAGAAACCTCCTTCTCCTGCCGCCTGAGTGAACCCAAAAAAAACACCAATACCGAAACCGATATAAAATAGTCAGCCTGTTTTTATTACTATATATATATATATATATATATATATATATATAACTATGTACAAACGCAAAAGACTTCAGGGGTGAGCCAGGCCAAAACAATAAACAAAACACATCTAACTAATAGGAAAAAGGGAATAACCTACAAACGAATACCAAAGTAAAGACAAATTCGACTTTCCTTCCTAACTAATATAAACAGGAGAAAATACGTTTTAAACGGAAATGGCACTCACCCCCTACGTGTGCTGACTATAAAAAGCAAACACAAAAGAAACCAACACGAAGAATGCACTATTTACACCTATTTACACATTTTACTGGATGTGGACTCACGAGTCCACATCATTGCCACAAGAGCTCACAAAATATAACAACGACGTGCCAGCAGGAGTTCAAATGGGAGGTTCCGCGCCAGATGTGTAGCCGTCGTCTTTTAAACTTTCCCTCGGATGTTCCCCAGCCAATGGTGATCCGCCAGCAAACCTGAAAAGAAAATGGGGCGGGGAGCGAAAGGGAGACATAGAGACAGAGGGAACACCCGAGCGGTAACAAAACTACGTCCGAGGACGTAACACTTTTGTTTCATAATTTCTGCATCAATCATGTACAGTTTGCCAAAATGCCCTGTGTCTGTTTCTACATCCCTGTGACTAACAGATCTTCCAGCTCTCACCTGAATCCAGATTCTGAGCCTCATCATAACTTAAACCCAACCCTTAACTGACAAAGATTTAAATTTGAAATGGTCGCCTCTTAAATACATACACATTTTAGAGCTACATTTGTGTGTCACCAAATTTTCAACTAAGGGTAATCTTAATGCATCGTTAAAACAAACAAACAAACGAAAAATCTCATTCCTTTCACATTATAGCTTTTTTTTTTTTTTTAGCCATTTGTAGTTCTAAGAATTGCAGTTGACAGTTATAACCTTACAACTACAGTATAAACATAGTGACCGAATGCACCTGGAACAAATGAGAATCCTCTCTACGGCATGATTGGCTATAACTTCACATAGCCTTACAAATCATCATTAATGCTTCCTTTGATACGCTCTTACCTTGAATGGGTACTGGCTTTTTTTTTTCTCTCTCTCTCTCTCTCTCTCTCTGATGAAAGCGGCTGATAAGAACTAAACTGACTTTTCGGGGAGGTCGGTAGTACAAGAACAAAAGCCCACTCTAACTAAGCGAGCAGGTAGAGACATTGTTTCACTCAACGGGGCTGATTTATCTAACGGTAATAACATGCTCCCCCTGGACCAATTAAGACAAACAAGCTGCTCAAGTGAGGTTTTTTTTGAAGCGTTGACCTTTCCCCCTGTGTCCTGAATCTTCTCTTCCATTTCCTGTGACAGCGCAGTAGTGCTTTTCCTAAACAGCACTCTCCTCTAATTAAACACTGCTATTCTGGAGGCTAATTTACATGGCGCTGGCTTTCTCAAGGTGGCTTATAGAATGAGCTGTTAATACTTCTGTTTCTTTTCCCTTTTTTTTTTTTCCTTTTTTTTTTTGTGACGCCCCAAAGTCAGCTGAAAAAAATGCCAAAAGCAGATAGGTTAAATGTACCTAAATACATGTCTACTTGCAGAAGGTGTCTGCCCCTTTCTCCCATGTGATGCCCCTCTCCAAAATAAACAAACAAACAAACAAATAAATAAATAAAAATTGCAGGTCAAACAGGAAAGACAGAAAGGCACTGAGTCAGGGAACACTCCAGAAAACAATGACACACATTCACTGTGAACTCAAGGACAGCTCTTGTCCCTCCTCTGCTAATACAGCTGTTTTGCTGACACACAGCGCTTGTTGTATTGTGTTGATAAATGTCAGGGAGCTGCTTAGCAGTGCAGGTGGTTGCTGTTTGAGATTATAGCATGCTGTACTCCATGAGGTAGCCAACGAGGTGCACACAGAGTAACTTCAGTACAGTTATTCCTGTCGTGACTACATTCAGGAGTGTGAAAGAAAAGCAGTTAAAGGTGAGAGTTCTAGCCAAGCTTTCTTCCTTTACCTTTTCTTCTGTGGGTGATATCAGTCCATGCAGGCCTTCTCGTCTGTCTGAGGAGGCAAGAATGAAAAAATAAAGGAGGTGAAAAGGGAAAAAAAAAGTTGAACTGAAAGGAAAAGAAGGAAAAGAGAAAGAAAGAAGGAAGCATTTCTGGTCAATGTGGGAAAACACTCTTGTGAATCTCTAATCTGCTTCTCTACCACGACGCTCTGACATCGGGTGAAATCTACGCCGGCTGGAACGCGGGACACTGGGGAACCGGGCAATGCGACTGCCTAGACTTTTAATGCACCGCTGGAGTGCTGTGACACACACAGAGAGAGAGGGAGAGAGAGAGAGAGAGAGATGTTGTCACGTCTAATGGAGTGTATTCCATTCCGGAAGCTTTTGACGAGGGAACTTTTTCAAATGATGTTTGGGAGCCTTGGGGATCACCCTTCCGTTTCTGATCCGTCGCTCAGATCTTTCAGAGCAAGAGACAAAGATAATCAGAGTTAAATGGGGCGGAATTCGAGAGTGCAACACGTAAGTCGCTGTTTTCTCTTATTTGCCATTCTCAAGATAGGACCTCACTGGACCTTCCCACTGGAAAACACTCTGTGGATTTTGTGTAAAAAATCCATATGTCAGACTAATAACTGGTTAAGACCAATAACTATGACTGACAGTGTACCTACACACTCTACACAATACATTTCCCTATTTGTGTATTTAATTTCAGAGCCATATTGTCATTTATTGGTGTTTCTCTGCACTATTTCAGTTGTATTTAATCATATGTTAATAAGAATAGGGAACAATTAGGAGCAGAGCTATTTTTGGATGAATTGCTTATATGCAGATCCGGGCAATAGGATAGGACATTTTGTTTAAGTTTCTCACCTTTCATTCTAGACCGTGGTAATCACAAATGATGTTCAGAGAATATCCGTTTAAAATCCCTAGATGGAGAAATACCATTAAAATAACTAACATAATAAAACTGGGGCTCTACAATCCATGCTTTAGTTACACAGCTATATTCGCTCACTAGCTACTTTATTAGAAACACCTGCCTTGTAGATACACCTTGTTGTTGTACAGTTAGAGATTACGGCCCACCTGTTACCACACACAGTTTGTGTTAGCCCCCCCTCGGGCCCCTCTCCGGAGGTCAGGTTCTGACCACAGGACCACTGCTTGCTGGATATTTTTTGGGTGGTGAACCACTCTCATCCCAGCAGTGACGCCGACGCCTGTGGAAAAACCCCAGTAACACTGCCGTGTCCGATATATTCCCATCACCGCTGTGTCACTGCTGGGTCACTGTTGAGAATGCTCTGTCACCCAAATAATATCCAGTCAACAAATGGCTGAAAAACTGTGCATGGCAACAGATGGACTACAGTCTGAGATAGGTATGAGATTGGTATAACTCATCAAGTGACCAGTGAGTGCAGGTCAAGGTAGGTGTTTCTGCAGTATTATATCTTGAAGTTTCTGTAAGCTGAAATGCTGTTCATTTTTTTTTTTTTTTTTTGCTACTATTCTCTTTTTCTCTTACCTTCAACAGATTCTCTATAAAAGAATGTGATCATCTGTCATTTCTCTGACAGTTAAACCAGGCACTCATAGAAAACCCAGTCTATTCTATTGAGCTGTGTGTGACTTCAGGCTGGAATGTGCCACTCTGCTGAGTAGGGTGGAGCTAAAACTCAACTGACATGCAATTAGTTAAGTGTTACCTGCCAGGCTGCAGCGAGTTGATTGATTGGCCGATACTGTACGGGCTGCATCCAATCAATCAACATGCTGAGCAGGTGAACACTGCAGAAATTCAAAAGGCTCTCTTTTAACAATCCTCTTCTTTTACCCCCCCCCCCCTTTGATTTCATAACTCATTCGTAATATGAGAAATGAATGTTGCCTTTGGGTTTTATATATATATATATATATATATATATATATATATATATATATATATATATCTGCTTCACTACTCCCCTATGTTCTCAGTTTATGGATCACCTACTTGATGGTATCGTTTAAAGGCCATGCTTTGAGGTTGATGTCTAAATCGACTATGCGGGTGTACAGCTTGCTTTCCTCCTCCATCAGTTGAACTCAGGAGTCTTTTATATCAAAGTTTGAAAGCTAAAAATGATAATAAATGGGGCCTTGCGGTATTCTCTATTAAAATACACGTCAAACAACATCAAGGAACACCTTCTCTTCCCTGTACCTTTAACTCACAGACAGGGGGGTGACCAAATACTGCCTTAATGACTGCTTAACGCAAATCATCCAGTCCCCCAAAGGGCATTAATGTGTGACTGAAATTTCTCTAGTTTCCTTTTTAATGTGTTGAAACTGGAAGAGCTAAACCGTACTCACTGGCTTTTGGTTTGGTGTTATGCTGCACCGCCTTTGGCGATAGATAACCGGTCGTTGATTTAATTTGTGCTTAATGTCAGCATGTTCCATCTCGCACATGCTTCAACACGTTTCCAGCATGCGTGTGTGTGTGGTGTACAGTCACGTTAATGATCTAATCCTCTCTCATGCGCTCTGATCGTTTGATTGAGTGCTCCTCTGTCAATTAGAGCACAATTGCATTTTAATGACATCTCATTAACAGTACTGAAGTACCTGTTCTAGGAAGGGAGGGGCGGAAGGAGGAGGTGGGAGAAATACAGGATACAGAGAGAGAGAGAGACAGAATAAGAGAGAGAGAGAGGGAGGGAGAGAGAGAGAGGGAGAGAGAGAGAATAACAGAGAGAGAGAGGGAGGGAAGGAGAGAGAGAGAGTGAGGGAGAGAGAGAGAGAGAATAAGACAGAGAGAGGGAGGGAAGGAGAGAGAGAGAGAGAGTGAGGAAGGGAGGGAGAGAGAGAGAGAGTTCATTAGGGGAGAAAGGGTGAGTACAGGCGAGTGAGCATTTGTGTACCTCAAATGTCTTTCTTTTAACAGGTGAAAATTTCACCACAGATTCCCGAGCCCCCCCCCCCCCCCCCCCCCCCCCCCCCGCCCCCCGCGACCCAGCGGAGGTCAAGCGCCGGAAAAATCAGCAGGCAAGTTTGTCATGGCTTGTTTCCATAGTCATCTCAACCATTCAAAAGGCCAGACTCTGGCAGCTGTCACAATATGGGGAAACAGGCCAGCTCATTTGGCAAATACCGATTGGTTACCACCTGTCATTGGTGTTTAGGGATTGGCTACCACCTGCTATTGGCAAGTGGTTTTGTTTGATTCTAAACTCATTCTAGATACTTGCCAAAATCTTGACCACACAGCAGAATACCAAGTAAGCATCAAGGCTCGTAAGACTTAGAACAAATTTATTGCTTCTAGATTTCCGTAATACCTAGGCCGTTTTCGCGTTCTGTTCCTGCCAAATATCGACTCTGACGCACAAGCGCCTCTTTCATTTTCATTTCCCCTCGATATGTTATCCCAAGGTTAAAGTGATATCCTGGATAGAAGCTGCGTAACTTTGAACTTTCCACTTGTCCTCTTATGCTTTGGCTTTTCTCCCGAAACGAAGGGGAAATAATGGTAAGGGAGATTCAATACCCTCTCTCAGACGTCATTAATTCAGCATCTATTGTATCGCGTCTTTTTCGTGGCTCGCAATCCGCAAAATGACTTGTCTGACGTCACGGATTTCCATTGTAACTTAACACGATCAGATGTTTTCAAAAGAGACAATGCAAGGGAAGGATACTAACAAATCAGACATATTGGTTCAAGTCTGAAACGTATTCATCCTTGACATTTAGAATGTGAAGAAATACTATATGTAAGTTTTCAAACTTTGATATTGTTTGAATGCAGAGGTTAGTTTTGTTTATGGCAAAGTACGCTGCATATACACTGAGCTGACAGTCCCATTTGAGTGCATGAGCTAAAAGCATTATATATTGTTATTTTTAATACATGGGTAAGAGCAGAATTTCACAAGGCAATAAAAAAAAAAGAAAAACTTCCCAGACTACAGCTGATATAGTCTCTAGTTATCACTGTATGGAAATGATACAGTGCGATATGCAAAGGGATTACATTCTTGCTGACTTGAATTTGTGTCTCATTTCCTTGTCTGATCTCTTGAAAGAGTCTCCTGATTACCGTAATTTCGCGTCTAAACAGTTTGAATGCTTTTACATAGATGCTAGCATTAGCATTACAGAACATCCATTAGGACTAATACGATTTCATCTTTGAGGGTCAAAATTCAGTGCAATGCTGCATGCAGTGAACCAGGTGCATCTTTCTCTTCCTTCAGTGGAACAGCTTGGGTCTCCTTGTTAAGACACTTTAAACACTTGATGTTGACAAACGAGAACAACAGAAAGAAAGAAAGAAAGAAAGAAAGAAAGAAAGAAAGAAAAGACAGAAAAAAGAAAGAAAGAAGTGCATTAGAGTTCTTATCCATGATTCATATGTGTGTCCACCTGTGTGTATGTGTGTGTGTGTGTGTGTGTGTGTGTGTGTGTGTGTGTGTGTGTGTCTGTATATGTATGTGTGAGTGAATATGTTCTGGTGTGTTCTGAGTATGTGTATGTGTATTTGTGCATGCGTGTGTGCATGCGTGTGTGTGTGTGTGTGTGTGTGTGCGTGTGTGTGCATGCATGTGTGTGCGTGCATGCGTGTGTGTGTGTGTGTGTGTGTGTGAGTGTGTATGTGAGTGTGTATGTGAGTGTGTGTGTGCTTCTTGCATTCATTACCTGACCCAAACCTCTGACCCTGCTTGTTTAGGAATGTGTCACATATTCATTACAGTCTTTGTCTGGGAGAGACAGACGGGGCAGACATCCCCTTTTTCTATAAAAAGAGCTGCCATGTTTCATTAGCCATGCTGCAATGCAACACAAGGTCACCTCTTTCTCTCTCCATCTATCTGTCTCTCTCTCTCTTCTTCTCTCTTCCTCTCTGTCCATATATGTTAGTGTGTCTGTGTGTGCATACCTGTGTTTGTATTTGTGTGCCAGCACTCCTTTGTGTGTGTGTGTGTGTGCGTGCACGCGCACATGCTTGATTCCACGACTGTTAAACTCAAGCATGTGTTGAGTGAGTGACTGTGTAAATATCTTTAATAATATGGTAACATGTCTAATTTCTCTTCTCCACAGACTTCCAATTAGTGCCTATGCACTGTGTGTCTATAGTTAGGACTATAGGTAGGGGGTCTGAGATTTCGAGAATAAGTTAGAATGCGCCAAAAGATTGAGTATTTCGTTATTCGTGAAACCTTTACTGAAGTATAACTTCACAAGACGCTCCATGTTCCTCATTTTAATTGAGGCGGCAGGCTGCTCTTCTGGTATTTCCCTTCTAAAATAACACGTAGCCTAAAATTACAACTCCATTCTCACAATATTATGACTTTTTCCCGTAAAATTACGACTTTATTCTCGTAATATTATGACCTCTTTTCTTGTAAAATGAAGACTTTATTCTCATGGCAATTTCCTTTAATATCCTACAATTAGAAGTGTAATAATAACAAAAACAGGATTGTTTGGCCTATTTCCATTTTTATTCGAATACAAATACAAATCATTTTGCTCCCTCAACAAATACAAATACAAATACAAATACTGGGCTCTCTGCACATCCCTAGTGAATTTGTTTGTGCATTACTGTGTGCAGGCATGTGTGTGTGTGTGTGTGTGTGTGTGTGTATTTACATGCTTATGATTGTAAGTGTGCATGTGCGTGCACTCTAATTAGACCCTCTGGCCACGTCCTCTGTTATTCCATGCGGGTAGAGAATTGTACTGTATTTTGTTTGGGTCATTTTTACTCCTACTGGTTGTTTTTTTTACAACTAATTTTTCAAACGCAGCTTTTTTCAGCATGTGCAAAGCCACCAACGGTAATCCAATGCAATTAATTAATTATACAGAGAAGTATCTGTGCCCTGGGGCAGCCAGAGCACCAGACGTGTTTAATTATACCCATGCCTATTGCAAATAAATTCAACTGCCGCAAAATGAAGGATGGGATGAAAGATAAAGTGAAATGACACCCTATTTATCAAAACAACTGATAATTTAGCCAGGGGATGGATTGCAATAAAATGTCGGTTTGTTTGTTTGTTTGTTTATTTGCTTGTTTGTTTACAGTGACATTACCAATGATCATTTCTGTGTGACGGATGCGTCATAACTGAGATATGGCCAGATTATGGATAATGCAAATGTAAACTGTAGACCTTCATTTATTCATGTGTGAATATTCATGCCTAAAGCCTTCGTCCTTAAAACAATAGAACAGAAACTTGCGCTAACAGCGAGTGTGACAGTTCAGTCCAACAGAGTTAAAGAATGGTCATTAACACTACGAATGGATGAAAATAAAGCACACTGGAGGAGGGAAAAACAGCCTGCAGTATTTTGTGCCCAGAGAAAGTGGATTTACCTTATATTGTGCTTATATTTGTCTCTGCATTTGGGAGAAGTGCCAGTTTGTTAAATTCCTGATATTTACCCTCAAGCCCGAAGTGTCCTGGTAAATATGAGGCATACGGGCCAGAATGGTTCTTTCAAAAGAGCGAAAATGGATTGTGTGGACATCTTCTCTCTCTCTCTCTCTCTCTCTCTCTCTCTCTCTCTCTCTCAACGTGTCAGGTTTTTGAACTCTTGAACCCTGGGATGCTGTAACTGCGGATTAGAATTTTGGAGCCGACGCAAAGCACTTTTCCCGAAATAGGAAAAATAAGAGGAAATTTCATCTGAAGTCCAGTAAAACAAAACCGCCAAGAATTATTGAGAAAGAAACAAAAGCACGGATATAGAAACAGAAACATACTTAGACTCTCCTACTGTTCTCTCAAATTGCCAAACCTGAAAGGGTTAAAGCAAATTTTGAACAGTAATAATGAAAATAATAATAATAATAATAATAATAATAATAATAATAATAAAAGACAAAAAAAAATCTTTCTGTGGTATAATGTTCCTACCCAGATGGCTTTTGGAAGAAAGAGAGCATTTCCTCTCAGTGCTATCAAAGGTCATCATCATTTTTTCCCCCCAATAATCTAAACATACTCTAAATGTTCTTCCTCTCCCGGAGAGCTTTTCCCCAAAGTAGAAAAGAGATGACAAATTCAACCAAGTCTCTCCTCTCTTCTCCTCTCCTGTCCTCTCTTCTCCTTGTTCCTCTAACGACATAAGTCGCACATTCTCCACACATCCGTCACCTGTCAGGGTCTTACACCGCGGTCTTCTGCCTCACTCCCTTGGTTTTGTGCGGTTCTCCTAGAGCGCTCGGTTCAAACTCGGGGCTCTTCTACAGATAACACAGACATTCATTTTGCTATCGGACAGCCCCGTTTATATTGTGACCACCTGGGATGTTCTTATCTATGTGGCTCCGGTGGCAACAAACCACAGATTCATTTATCTGGGAAATCTCTCTCTCTCTCTCTCTCTCTCTCTCTCTTTTTTTTTTTTTGTACATTGTGACCACCAAGGCTCTCCTTTATGACATGTTCTAGGGGACTGAACCTCTTCCTTTGACACATGAGACTACTGAACATGCTAGTTACGATCCTGAGTAGGTCCTCAAAGACTGAACACAAGAGTTATTAAGATAATTTAGCTTGGGCTTTTTTAAACTTTGAGGTCTATTTTAAATCTCTATAGGGTTCCTTTTATGAGAAGTTACTGAAAACTATACTCAAATGGAATCTTTTTAAACAATGTCCACCACAATCTGTTGCTATGGGTAACAAGAATAATTCAATACCTGGAAATAGAGAGAAAGAAATCTGATATGCGTACTATGCAGTATATGTCACCTGTGGAGAGATATTTATTGAGGTCGTGGGAGACAGAGAGCGAGCGAGAGAGAGAGAGAGGGTGAGAGAGAGAGAGAGAGCAACCATCTGAAATATTGTCTTCTCCTCTAACTTAGTACTGGCTTTGAGTAGAGCAATGTGCTGTCTCTTTACATATTTTTTCTCTTTTTCCAAATATCTGTGTGTGTGTGTGTGTGTGTGTGTGTGTGTGTGTGTGTGTGTGTGTGAGTGTCTGTGTGTGTGTGTGTGTGTGTGTGTGTGTGTGTGTGTGTGTGCATAGAAGTATACGCGTATGTTAGCACATCTTTCTCTAAGTCTTCCTGCAATATATCCCTGTATGAAAACCAAAGTAAATCCTTGTTTCTGTGTTGCAGTTTAAGTTAGTAATGATCTAACAGCACTCAGAGAAAGACCATCTCCAAGACAACATGAGAATAAAGAAGTGACTGCTGGAACTGTCTAAAAGTGATCATTATCAAGGACAGGCTCCTCAATACAGATATGGGCAGTTTGAAAACTGGCAGCGAGAGAGAGAGAGAGAGAGAGAGAGAAGAGAGAGGAAGACATTGTTTATGTAAATGGCGTGTATGTGGAAGGGGAGATAGAGGGATGGATGTCCACGGGTCCGCATTCAAAGTCAGATAAGGTCAAATCAAACTCTCCGAAACAAAAAGTTTCACTGGAAATGTCAGATCAAATGGTCTCCCAAGACAGGAAGTCTATGAATGTCAGCCTCAGTGGACGAGGTTCTTCAGCGTGTTTCATCATGGTTTGTTTGTGTGCGCGAGAAAGAGAGGGGGGGGGGGGGGGGGAGGCATGGTTGGATATTATTTTTAATATGCATAATATGTCAGAGCAGGTTCTTCTCTTTGTCCAATGGGTGTCTGATTTGGTTGAAACCGTGCATGTGCCGATAGTTGCATGTAGCATCATGCAAACATATCAACTTACCACAACAAACATAAGCTCACTGACGTGACTGTTACTTAAGTATAACTGTTACTATGTTGAGAAAACATCAAACACTGAGATATAAGAAACCTAACATTGTTATTTTATGAATTCATTTGTCTTCAGAGAACTCACTTACGTCAGTTAAGTTTTAATGAAAGCTACTGGCATCTCAAATGAGAGTCATGGACTCTCAGTTTAGTCGGATCTTCAGTAACAATGACTTCTTCCTTTACCATTACATGATTAATTACATGAATCATAGAAAATGACAACGCTTGTCAAGATACAGCGTGTTTGCGCATTTGTGTGTGTGTGTGTGTGTGTGTGAGTGTGTAAGTGAATGCTTGTAAGTACGTAAGTGTACACTAAAAAGCACATATGTGTAATGAATATGGGTCTGTTGATACTGTCTCCAGAGTCTCAGTAGAGTCCCTGCTCCTTTCATTAGAAATACAAAATACAGAAATAGTCTCTACAACGCAAGCCAACTAAACTCAAATTGAATTTTACTAAAACTCTTGACATGACGCTGTGCATTGTAAGGGTAATACCAATTTCCTGACTTTATTAGCTAATGCTTATTCTGACCTTTCAGTTTAAAAATACTCCTTTTGGATTTAATCTCCAAAACAATTTTTTTTTTCATTTGAAACGTGCACAGAAATGGCAACCACAAAAACGGGCAGAGATAGAAAAAAAAAAAAAATACATCAATGACACGTTTAACCATCCTAGCAGGTGTATATACAGAATAAATTATGAAATCTCAGATCTTTTGCAAAGTTTTTGAACTAAAATTTTCCCGGTTTTGAGATAAGCTTTACTTTATTAAGTTTATCTCCATTTACGTTGAAGTTTTTACTCATCCAAGACCGTTTCCCCACAGAATACACACTATTGTTAGTAGCATTTACAGTGTAGCCGATACAAACCCTTGTGGCATCTGTGGAGGACACATATGTTTAAAAGAAGAGTTGTATTGCAGTGTGCTGCTTGGATCAAGGCTCTTCACTCACTGCCGTTCTATATTAAGGGAGCATCACAGAACTGTCTGTCGTTTCACTGGGAGTAAACACACACACGTGCCACGATAGGAAGACAGCACAGCATGGGACCTACGACACTTAAGAGAGCTTTCTCTTTTAAAGCCCATTTTCACCTGAGAGAAGCTCATCTAGAGCCAAGATAAGAAAGGCAATTTGCTCTTTCTTACCTTGAGGTTTCTTTGGGGGTTTTTTGAGCATTTGAATATGAGTGTGAAGAGAAAAAGAGTGCAGTAGTCTTTTTGAGGACTATATTTCTTCATACAGAAAAAAAAAAAAAAATATATATATATATATATTGACTCAATGCCATATCACATCACCTCACAGAACAAACTGGAAAACCCGCATAAACTGAGATGTGCTTTTAGGCTCAAAATTTATGGAATGGTTAAGACAAATACAAAACAGAGGTCTAAGATAAAGAACATTACCGACCGTTACCATCAAACAGTGAGACCGTGAGGCTTTACGGCGATTGACGGATGTCTTCGAACTTATAACGTACGTTTTTTCGTTACCTCTTGTCTCGGCTGCGTTGCCTCTGGCTGCACGTTGTATCACGTCGTTTGTTTGCGTTGAACTCCTTCGTTCTGCCTGAGGGTGTAGCTTGTCCCATCTGGCTTCACTGGCCGTGCGCTTTACAGACCCACGTCTCATCGACATTACGTTTCCATGCAAACTCTACTTACAAAACTCTCCTCAGCGTCACTTTTTTTTTTTTTTTAATCAGGTAGTATGTGTCAGACATAGCATTGATCTCAATAAATGTAATATTTAAGATGTTTAAATAATGAAAAGAGGGTGTATTCTCTGAAAATATGTCCAGAATTTATCCTTAATAACAAACAAGAGTTGAGGTGTGTGGCTGACCAGGGAGATACTGCAGAATCCAGTTCTGTGATCCAGTTCTGAATGGATACACATAGGTTCGATTGTGTTGTGAATGTGGTGTAAAGATTAAAGACATACGCTACACAAGTGCAACCGGGCTGTTTTATGACAGATTGTGATATGACTGCAGAGCAGGCGCCGCTGGAATAGCAGATTCCATTCAAGAAATTCCTACAGGAATTTTATATGTTGTGGAAGGTCAGATAAGGTTGTGTGAGGTCATTTAATATTGACTGTAGGTGAGAGCCTGTGCCTGGTAGTTCCACAGTAAGACACCACTTGCTTCTTAACAACTAAGTTCGTAGCTTTAAGTTTGAAAACTTAAACGAAACCAACAATGATTCTTCTTTCAAAAGTAACCTAAAATTCATAACTTATGCGTTTGTTTATGTATTCAATCAGTCCGAGTATTGCAGACTGTGTCATAATGTACATTTTCGAAAGGGTGTTCTCCAAATGCACCGAACATTTATGGACAATAACATCATCATTAATTTATATTTACTCCAGATTTCATTTTTAGTTTTTGCCTTCAGGGGGCTAAATAATTCATTTTAAGCCAGCCCTCGGTACAATGCTCCCACCAAACATCTGCAAAGACTCTGCATCAGAGGCAAAATCCAAGAGGAACGCTAACGCGCTATCTTTCATCTTCCTGAAAAGAGCCTGAATGGAGCTGTTTCCATAAAGCACATGAAAAACCCAACAAACATTGTGTAACTGTAACCTAATCAGAAAATCCCACAGCACATTTCCATAACAGCAAACAACATGCTGAGGTAAAGTGTGAACAGTTCTGTGAATGGTTGGTTTTCTAACGCCTCCTCTATCATTTTTTGCCTTGGCACTGAGTGTTGGTCATTCCTCGTACAACTGTCACACTGACCTGAATGGTCAGCAAATCAGTTGCGTGGAAACTCTTTGCTTACCACGCTCAAACACAGAAGCATTTACATTGCCAGTGGAAACACATTACAATCTGAAATGTCCCGGCTGCAGATAAGAGCTACAATTTGTTGTTATTTTGTCATTTTCACCTCAGAAACTTTTATTTAAATGCTGTTTACAAGACGTGAGTGGTAGAAGCCAAGATAATACGATTATACTGGCATTCTCGACAAAATAAAAATCAAGAGAGGTAACAGAAAAGAGAGGTTGGACTGGTTTTCCAATGGTCGTTGGAGATATTGCATATGCTACTCCTTGCTTCCCATCAAACGTGTTTTTCAGAGGCGTTTAGATGTCATAGACATATTTCTGCATGCTTCAATGAGTACAAACAAATGTCATCATCACTGTGGTGGAGTACAAAGTTATGACCATACTAGCTGATCGCAGCCTAGGTCGACCAAGTACGGTCACTCTAACCGTGCTAAGTGGGCCCCTGTTCTGCACTCTTGAAACATATGTATTACAGTGTATTTTAAATTAGAATTTAACCAGATTCTTCTATGCTTGTAAATACCAAGTGGTAGCCATGGTATCAGTGAGGGGCATACGCCATACACGTTCGTGGTCTCCACCTTTCTCTCCATCTTATTTGTCTGAAAGAGTTAATACTAAGTTATCCGCTGTGTAGACATATCATATATCACTCCACAATTACATTAGACTGTTCTGGGAACAGGTTACACAAACATAAACTTTTGAATTGACGGTTATAATATAAGAGCTGAATTGACAGACACCTTAGATCTGAATCTTTTGATTGTCCTGAAATATTACAATCATCAGTTAAGATTTTGGAGAGACTGATGTCAAATTAGGAAGTTTGAGCGCAGGGACAGTGTCTGCGTATACTGTGAACTCAATGCTATAAGTCAGTGTTGTAAGAAAAATATCCGTATCAGTCATTTCCACAGTATTACTACCTCACCCTTTGCATCTCCCGCAGTACAATAAACGTAACCGTAGCATTAATGCGCGTCAGATGGCACAGTGCGCGCCCGCGGCTGACAGGGGCGCCGACGTATCAGGTTCGATCAACAGATGTTTTATTTGACGCCTGTGTTGTCATATATTTCAGTGCGCATTCATGGATAGAAATCACCTATTATTGACCAGAATCAGATCGTCTTGTTGTATCCAATCAATTAAAATCACAATTATTACTCCAGCTACAGCCACTGACTTCTACTATGACTACGGTTTCAGTACTCTCACTACTACTAAAAGGCTACTACTACTGCTACTATTCCAGTAGCCTTCTACAGCTAGCACCACCAATAAACTACACTAAACGGAGCAAATGCACTTGTGTATACATTCTGTCAAGATAAGACTTGATAGGACTTGATAAATGCTTGGACTACCGATGATGAATAAAGACTTATACATTGCTCTCATCGATCGCCATCATTATTAGATATCGTGTAAATCGCTGAGGGTGGCGCTGCAGCTCTAGAGAAAACCACAAGAGGAGTTCAAGAGCCGCTGCAGGTTCTCACACACACCTCAGAGTCCCGCACTAGATCCGTTATCAGTGGGGGATGTTCCGTCAAGCTCAGCCACCTGTCAGGAATAGTAAGCTTACTCTGGTCTGTAAATGACCGTCTCTCTCTCTCTCTCTCTCTCTCTCTCTCTCTCTCTCTCTCTCTCTCACCCGTGCTCTATATCTCACGGGTAGAACTCGACGAATTGCGTAGGACAGCGTTGCTCACCGCAAATGCGTTGATACGCATGCCAAAACTTTCCATGAGACAGTAAGGAGTCCAGTCGGCGCTCACGCAGCCGCACATTAACCAGATTAGGGACGCTGTGTGAGCACACACACTCTGTCTCAACCCCTATCCCTTTACAGATTAAAGGACCGGCGTCTGAAGGACAGCGACAAAAAGGATTACATTTTAAGTCTGCTTTCAGTTTTCTCCCCTTTCCGTACGTAAAGTCAGACGTGTTTGATGGTCGCCTTTGGATATGGAGAACATTTCATATGGACATTGTAAGGTAAGAATGAAACACGGTCGTTAATCATCGTTTCATGCGGTTTCTACAATGATTTAAATTAATTTTATTTTGGTAAAACAATAATTAGATGGAAACACCTATGGTCGCTTGTCAATCACCGTTCCTTTTTAAACTATTTTGAGTCAGGCGTTGTGGCACTAGTAATTCTAAAGATCATACACGTTTGTACAATCCTGGTTTGTTATGTGGCTTGTTTAATTGATTTCAGTTTCGGAAACATTCAGAAAGATTTCACTCCATATCAGGTCTTATGTCACCTATGGTTTTGATAGTATTTACACTTTGTGGATTCACATCTCTTTCTCTCAGAAGACAAATATCACTTACTGTCTGTATGTGGGTAATCGATAAAAAAAAGGTTTTAAACTTGCTAGGGTTTACTTCATGGGTTTAAAATGTTATTACTGATGTTCGAAACAGCTACTCCCTCTAACACATTTGGCTTTCATGTCGTTCACATGCCATTTTCCAGAGTAAATTCTAGTCACATCCTCAGAGATCCACTCTCTGTGGCGGAGTCCCTGTGTAGTAGACTGTGTTCCCGCAAAGAACAGCTATAGACAGAATTGCATTGTAGAGTTCTTCTCGAGTGCACTTTTCGGATATGAACAGAAAGTCTCCCCGGGGGTTAAGAATGAATTTGAGTAAGCATAAAACACGTTTGTGGGAGTACACGCATACCAAGCGGCTTGCGCTGCTCAGCGCTATATTGCTTATCCGATTCTGTGATCCTTTAAATATAAGCTTTTATGCAAATCCTGCCCGTTGTCTTATGTTCGGTGGGAAAAGGGAAAAATGAACGAAAATTAGCTGAAGAATACACATGCACAAACCCAAAGTGTTTGAATGCCCGTACATGCCAGATGTTAACACAATTCTCTCTCTCTCTCTCTCTCTCTCTCTCTCTCTCTCTCTCTCTCTCTCTCTCTCTCTCCCTCTCTCCCTCTCTCATCACTGTGTGTGGGAATGTGTGTGTATGGCTGTGAGATGGAGATAGAAGGCAGAGGAGGGGGAGAGAAGGGGGGGTAGTCCAGGCTCATGAGTGCAGTCTATCAGGAGAATGGCCAATATAGGGGACAGGGAGACTAGCATAGGCGACAGAGATCAGAGCCCACTGCGGAACACGCATTAAATCCTCTGTACAACTGCCTTATCTTACTCTGGTCTACTCTGTTCAGCCTCACAGGTTCACAAGACAGAATTTTCTCTTCTCTTCTCTTCTCTTCTCTTCTCTTCTCTTCTCTTCTCTTCTCTTCTCTTCTGCTGTGTGGTGTTAACAGTAGTAGCATCCTGTAGTGTATGTGTGTACATTATAATAGAGAAAACACTTGTGATTAAAGTGTTGTGCATTTGTGCTTCAGTCAGTCTGATTTGTACAGGCTCAAGTTTTGATGCTCGAAATTTAGAGGGGTCTACCTCATGACACTCCAGAGATGGATGTACCTTCTTTGTGTTGAGAGCAGTATGGTAGCCAAATTCTGCAAATATTCATTTGTTCATCAAATAAGCAAGATAAAGTTGAATGAAAAATGACATTATTCCACAATTCTCAAAGGAATGTTATCTGAATTATTGAATTAGAAGTGTGTTTGCTAGCTTGTCCTAATGGATTAGTCGCTTTAAAGGGGAAGGTCACCCTTTTTTGAAATATGGGTTCATTACGACTCTTATGTTTGCATTAGCTGGTTTTCGATCAAAGGCTTGAATTTTCGTTATGTTCCGTTTTTAATCAAGAAATGTGTCATTTTTGTCACAGTGATACTGGATTTCGGTATCTAAGCTCTAAAAAACACACAAGTAGTTATTGATGCACTGAAAAAAAAAACATATCAGAAAAAAATTGTACCATAAATGTAATAACAATTGTCATTGTCTCAGTTGTCAAAGAAAAGTCTCACATGTGAAGAAGAGCAAACTACCCCTTTAACTATCAAAGTGTCAGAAATGTGATGAAAATCTAGTACACTGAAAACCGAGGGAGTTTTCCCTTCTGGCGGTTGGCTCAAAAAGAGACCAATCAAATCTGTAAATATTTTGTGCATGTGACTGTGTCGCTGAAGGTTCAGTCGTGCACGACACAAGGCAAGCCCGTGTGGCAAGTCGCAAAACTTCCTGGCAGGAACTTGCCCTTGACGTTGTTTTTTTTTTTTGTGGACTCATCTGTCTCTTCTGTGTCATTTTGATAGAGAAAGGTACTTTTTGGCTTCCGCTGTTGCTGCTTGAAAGATCTGGCACGGATTCAGTCTTATCACCAATGCTGTAAATTTCCGTGCCAAAGCCTACATCCTGTTTGGATTATTAACCCTTAACATACATCTGTGTGAGTCTGGATAACCACCCCCAAACCATTAATTCTTTATTCTTGTGAAGGGGCCTGAAAGTTAACTGCTTTGGGAGAATTCCTTGTGCCAATGGTTCCAGTTCAAATGGTCTTAGACTGCTTTGGGAAATTTCCTCCCCTAGTGGGGAATACTCATAATCTCTTCGCTCATTATTGTCAACCAAAACCCTTTTCCTAAGATTTCACACCAGAATGAAAGACTTTGCTCTGCTCTGCTCTGCTCTGCTTTGCTCTTTCACTCTCTCTCTCTCTCTCTCTCTCTCTCTCTCTCTCTCTCTCTCTCTCTCTCTCTCTCTCTCCCCACTCTTTGCTCAGTCCACTTTGTGATTCTTTTTAATCAGGCTATCGCATTTTAATTACTGTGATGACATTATGTAATATTAAGATACGGAATCGTATCCTACAGTAAGGCCTGATACGGTTATACTGGAGCTAAATGTAGGACGAATATGAATTACTTTCATCTTAATTCAAAACCTATCTCTGTAAGTCACACAGCCAGCTGTTTGAAGACTGCTCAAATCATCTTGACTCTCATGTGGACAAACACTGCACTCTTGCCCCCTTCTTTGAGGGTCTGAAACACTTTAATTTTCTACATCTAGTTTTTACATCTAGGTTTGTTTGTTTTTTTAATATCTAGGTTATATTTTTTACCTGTCGTCCCATTATGAACAGAATCATGAAGTTTCACGTGCTGCACAAGATAAGTCACTTTGCTGAATTTGACTTTACTGAAACAGTTAATTTGAGGAAGACAAAACAGAGGGAAAAAAAAGGATTACCGTCACAGTAACATTAAGGCGTTCTCACTCGCACTTAGAATTTGATTTCCTGCTGCTCTGTTGTTAGGATGGCATTTGACTGTGGTTTTCCTCCATCAGTTGGCTGGCATTGGAGTGTCTCCTGTCTTTGTTTTCTGTTGTTTTGTTTTGTTTTTTTCCCCTCGTTTAGCTGTCCCAGACTGAGAACAAAAGCTTTCTCTCTCTCTCTCTCCCTCACATTCTCACCCCCTAAAAGAGAGAGGTGTTACAAGGAGTCTAATGAGATATCTTTGATGTCACACTAATATCTGATGCAACAGAAGAACCTCGTTTTGTGAGAACCTCTTTTTTTTTCTTTTCTTCTGTCACTCCACACCTCTGCGCTCTCCTCGCCAAACTGAACGAGGGATTATTTATCGGCAGTGAGGGTGTGAAATTGCATGGTGCAGCAGCACTCCAACCAAGAAGAGGAGGATTCCTGAAAGCTCTGGAGAGATATAAAGGACTAATGACTGAGAAAGAAAGAGGAGAGAGAGAGAGAGAGAAAGAAAGAAAGAAAGAGACAGACCGAAATTCAGACTGAGCCAAAAGGTCTTCAAATGTAGGGCTGTTTGACTTGAGGAAATAAAGAAACAGAGAGAGACACAGAGAGAGACACAGAGAGAGAGAGAGAGAGAGAGAGAGATGAAGAAGAAACAGAACGGAAAGAAGGTAGAGAAAATTGCCAACTAGTGAGAGACATGGTTAGGGGTTAATGGCTTTTGAAAAAAAAAAAGAGACTGTAAGTTGTCTTCCAGAGAAGAGTGAGATCTGAAAGAGAGAAAGAAATTCTCAGATGACACTTAGCTGAGAGAGTTGGCAAAGTGATAAAAAGAAAAAAAAAATTCAGGCCCTCTGTAAAGAGTACTGTCAAAAGACCAAACTTCTTTCAGTTTTTATAGTCTATTTCCACCACCATGCACTTAACTGAAAACAATGTCACTGTTTCAACACCAGTTATAATGAACAATATGAATGATTTGGATCTCACATGTTTTACCGGCTGTGATAACTGAACTTTGACGCTTGTGTCCTTAAAAATGAAGAAAGAGAGAGAGAGAGAGAGAGAGAGAGAGAGAGAGAAGAAAGAGGCCAAAATTTGGGCTAATCAATCCATTCCTTCGTATACATTCACTGTTTTCAGGATCAAAGTTCTAAATTTTCAGAATCCTTTACGGAAAAATATGATTAAATTGTTAGTCCTGTTCTAAGGAAAGAGGAAAATGAGGTGGGGGGGGGGGGGGTGGATGAAAGTCTCTCCATAAAGACAGAGATTTTTCTGAGGAAAAGGTTTCCATAAACAGCAAAGCCTGTATCCAACAGATGTTGTCATATGGTATGAACATGCTGCATGTTAAGACTGGGGAGTCTTAACAAGTCTACAGTCAAGATTTTTTTGTTGTGCTGTATTTTTAGGTCACTTTGGTTTTCCAAATATTTGCGGTAGGAAGATTATATGAGCCACAGAAAGTTTCAGCTGGTGTGTATAGTTCTCTGGAATATAGCAATTTGAATAGATAGTGGAATTAACTTTGTGTGGTCGATCAATGTTGAAATGGAAAGAATAGGTTTGGTTGAATAATAATCCGCAGGAGGATATGAAGGGGTGTGAGATGGAATTTTGGACTATCACTGAAGCATGAAGCACACAGAGAGAGAGAGAGAGAGAGTGAGAGAGAGGAGTAGAGAGAGAGAGAGAGAGAGAGAGAGAGAGAGAGGGGTAGACAGAGAGAGAGAGAGAGAAAGAGAGAGAAGGGGAGCAGGGAGAAAGAGAAGAAAGAAGACAGAGAGAAAGGGATAAAAAGCAAATGATTACATGGCCATATTTTTACATTTCTGAAAATAATAAACTGTCTCTCTAATGCATGTGAATTATCCGCGTGAGTGCATAATAAGTATTAAGTGTGCAGTACCCACCCTCTCTCTCTCTCTCTCTCTCTCTCTCTCTCTCTCTCTCTCTCTCTCTCCCTCCCTCCCTCACTCTCTCTCTCTCTCTCTCTCTCTCTTTCCCATCTTTCCTCCCAGTAATATGATGTATTCCTCGTGCACACCATCACCTATTCATTTGACTCTGTCACTAGGTTATACGCAGCCCTGAAATTTGTCCTCACAAATCCTTCACTGGTTGAGCCTTGGTATAACTGATATTGCTTTGAATTTGACTGAACAACTAGGAAGACCAAACAGTTTGTGTGTGTGTGTGTGTGTAAGTTTGTGTATGTATTTCTGCATGCTCCTTTGTATGTGTGTGTGTTTTCTCTCCCTCTGTGTGTGTGTGTGTGTGTGTGCCTGTTTGTTTTCTGTGCACTCCTGTCTATGTGTGTCAGTATGTGTACACACACACACACACACACACAAACACACACACATACACACTCTTTCTGACTGAAGCTGTGTCAGTAATTTCACACATCAGCTGCAGGAGTTATCAGTTCGCTGCTGTCGTAGTCGGAGGGAGGTGGAGGAGGGGAATGTGGTTTATGGGTTGCTCCGTCAGTTCCTCCACGTTTCAATTTTGGAGTCTGCAATTGAATCTTCAGCTTAATATCTCTTGCTGCAATTTGTGGCGTATAAAAAAAAAAAGAAGAAGGAAAAAAAAAGACTTTCTATGCTACAAACATCGACTGGCGCCATTTCAGCTTGTCACCCGTCTGTTTGGCTTAAATGAGCTACCAGAATTACACTGCAGAGAGAAGACCTTGAATTTTCAGAACTTTAAATAGGGTTTTGTAGAGTTTGGCTTATTATAAAGTAACAGGCACCTACATTTTCACTCAGGCCCCTCAGAGAGCTAATGGTTTTCCATTCCGTGTCAGAGGTCTCTGGGGTTTGCCATAGCTTTGGTCTTCTGCTACCAAAAGCCTCTGCCATTAAAAAACTTGTTCAAGGGAATATAGGCTGAATTGTCTTGCTTCAGGTTCAAACCCCATATCCTGAGGATATTTCTTTTAATCACACTGTCACTAGGGTCCAAATCCACATTCTTGTGCTTACTGAATTGATTATACTCTACCACTAAGGGGTCACAACCATGTGTTTAATGAGATGAATCTCTTTTCTGCCTTGCCACTGTGGCCAGGACTCAAACTCACAACCATCCTGTGTTCAGGATTCAAACCCATAACTATTCGGGGCTCTCTCTTATGACTAGACCACTACTGTACCTGTCTTCAGTCACAACAAAAAATGATACTGTCTATTTTGTACAGCGTGTGACACAAACATGACTCTCAAAATAAAATAAAATAAAATACAATAAAATAAAATAAAAGGAAGAAAGTCTCCCCCATAATTTTCACGAATCTCTTAAGTGACATCCCTTCAGTTCCATTAGTATTTTCCTTAAAAGAATCCAACCAAACACCCTGTCTTCACTTTTTCTGACTCTTTACCTTTAGCTGTCATTGGCTGTGAGTTCGAGTGTCAGTTACTATAATTGTTTCTGAGGTAAAAGTCAAGAGTTTTGCCCTAAGACTACATGTAGCACATAACATTGATTTACCTGTCCTCTAATAAACCGATGTTATGCGAGAGGCATGTTTACAAAGCTTTAATCAAATTCACCGAGCACACGTTCATACGCCTGCAAGAAAATCTATCATTTTGCCTGATACAAAGGCCAAACAGTTTATCCTGATGGAATTCATTTATCATTTTTACAATGCTGTTTGAAGTCTTTACATTTACAGTTCTGTGACTCTCTCTCACACACACACACACACACACACACACAGACACACACACACACACACACACACACACACACACACACACACACACAGAAGCAGCTCTCCACCCACTCACCACTCACACACAAACACAAATACACTCATATACTGTACAAACATACACACACAGAGTGAACCCACACTGCTTTCAGTCAGTGTATTTGGGATCAATCCAGAGACACTAAAGCCTCCGTGCTTGGCCATCTCACTACACTTAGTTCACCAACCTCCATAAATCTCTCCCATTATGCCACCATTGGATTTATCCAAGTTTCTTTTATGGTAGAATAAGAGGCTACCCTGTTTTTGGCAGTCCATCAAAACCCTTTTTAACCCCTCTTCAAGCTCAATTTGGTCAGAGGTTTACACAGACTCTCCAAATTTCTTAATGTAATCTTAATAAGGTCAAGATTAGCCTGCAGAACAGCCTTAGTTTTTTTTTTTATCATTGATCACAACTCTTTGAATATGAAGGAACTTCTTTAGTTCCTCTTTGGGAACAGAATTAGTTATTTCTTCCCTTTTCTCCTCGGACTGCTTTAATTGCGGTGGCTCACGGCATCCCTTTCGGTAAGAGGGAATTAATTGCTCATTAGTGACTGATTGGTGATATCACTCCCAGTTTTTAGCCTAATTGCCCTTGGACCTCTCCTCTCCCATTCACGTATGCTGAGTATGATGCACCTGCTATTATGTAACTTTCTTCAGTGTGACGGTTTAAATATTAACAGGATCACATTCCAATACTCTTTTAAGCACCGAGTACAGATTATGAATAACATGGTAATATACAACATCAATCACTATGGACCATAGTGTCCTGCTGATTTTTGCTAAAGGTGAAACAAACTCATCAAGTATTCACCTGTGTGTGTGTGTGTGTGTGTGTGTGTGTGTGTGTGTGTGTGTGTGTGTGTTTGTGTGTGTGTGTGTGCGTGTGTGTGTGAGTGTGAGTGCGTGTATGTCTGTGTGTGTCTGTGTGCGTGTGTGTGGACTCTTACTCAAAAACACACAGTTTATTTTCATTGGCAAACCTGCTGAGCTGCTGAACATAGCAACAGTGAGGTTCTCACTGGTGGCTCAAAGTTTTATTCACTATATATAAAAAAAAGAGTGATTTTTAAGCTTTGCATTTTAGTGTTTCTCATAAGAGGAGTCATCTATCTCGTATTTGGCATTATTATCCGTAAGCATTTACTTATTCTCACAACGCAGCTTCTTTTCATTTCTCATCCAGTCAGCAGCCTCAGCATCTGTTCCGCAATCCCTCCGGTTTCTCCCTCAGAAATAACCCTCGAGTAGGAGAATCCTTCTTTCCCCAAAGTGGCCCAAATCCACACTGTAAAAACGCTGAAAAAGAAGCGACTAATCAATTAACACCATTCATCTTCGGTCGTTAGTGGCCACACAAGCTGTGTGATATCCATTAAACATCAAACACAGCCAGTGGCTTTTTGGGATGTGCACTTTTATCTGATGCCGTACTCTTCACTCCATATGTGTCTGGAACACACTCAAACACACACGCGCTCGCGCACACACACACACACACACACACACACACACACACACACCAGTGAGACCAACAAACAGTGGATGCTGACCTACTTCCTTTGCTCTGTCTCTCTGTCTCTCTCTCTCTCTCTAGATAAAACTGTCACTGCTTTTGCTGCAGCCATGAAACACTCAGCCTCTTCAATGCAGGGTCGTATCATTCCATTAAAAAAAAAAACTTTATACACTAATGGTAAAGTTATAGTCCTCTAGAACTTTATGAGGAATATAAAGTTTTAGCATTAAAACAATGTTACAGATTAATTTATTGCCAGCATTGACCTTTTACTGTTGCCATTACTGGATGTGTTTGAATTGGGTAGATGAAAGCTGGATGGTGCAGAAGGAGTACTCAAGAACTGTCCATGGTTCTGAAAGATCTGCCTTTTAATAGAGAGCTCTCCAAGCTGCGCCTCGATCTGACCATTAATAGGGAACTGTCCATGGTGCTGAACTTACATGATGACGTCTGTTAAATTAAGATAACCTTTTCACCTTTCCAAGTCTCTGTAGTTAGTACAGAAGCAGTTTTAACTTAAGAGAAGGGATGTTGGCCAGTACATACGCATCTGACCAGGATAGGAAATGCATTAGTTTTGTCCAGGAGAAAAAGAACGCCTGGGTCATAATCAAACTGTGAAGGTCACTAAAGCACCACACGTGTTCAGCAGATCTTTAACGCAGGTTTTTAATGCAGGTAAACAGGAATGGTCCGATAAACCAGGTCAAATATGCCATTTCACAAAGACAGTGAGAGATGGCTGTGAGACTATTAGAGACAGATGTGCATTTTTTTTCAGAAAATGGCTCTCAATCATCCTCTCCAGTGGAGGAATGCTGACTCCCTCCAGGACAGCATCGGTAATGATCCGGCGACGAGCTGCTCTAAGCAACACTTTAATACCGTACTGATGGAGAGATGATTACATACAAACTATATGGGGTTTTTTTCCGTAAGCAAAGCAACACTGAAACTGTGAAAATTGTTTTTTGATTTGCATATGCACTTTGAATCTAATGGATCATTACGCGCCTTGACAGGATGTGATTTTGTAGTTTCACTCATTTATTTTTCCTTTTACATTTCTCAAGACCCAGGGCATCATTTTATCTTTAAGGATAGAATAACCTTGATAAACGTGAGGGGAAACAAAAAAATATCTATATAATGGTGAGGATTTGAATGCCAGTTTTAACTACTAATTCAATCGAGTCATTCAATGTGAAGGTGTTGGTTTGACCTTGAAATTAAGGCATTGTGAAGACTGATTGAGTGGAAATGAAATCATTATGCCTTATTTATGCCTTTATATGAAATATGAAACATCATTGGTGGAGGTGCATGTGGTCCCTTGCATTGCAATGGGAACAGCTAAGGGAGGACCTCGTCCCATGTCACTGAGACGCCTAGCTGGATTTTATAATTATTTCCACATAAATATGTTCGACCTTGAGCATTCAGAGTCAAGTGGTTGAGGAGGAAGAAATTGGAAGTTTGGAGGGATTTTTTTTTTTTTTTTACTTTCTGAAAAATTTTGCCGGGAAAGATGAGAATGTGTCTTATCTCAGTGGCTTTTAATAACCCAGATGGTCTTTTTTTTTTTTAATTAAATCACTTAGCGGGAGTGTTCATATCTGTTTTAACACCCGTGTTCAGTCATTCACTGTCAGAGGAGAGGTTTTCAGAGCTGGAAATACTGAGCGTTTGGAATCAAGGAATTCTGGATTTGGAAACCTGAGAGCTTCTTGTGAATTTCCTTTATTTGTAAGCTGACGATAGAATAGACAAACATGAAATTATTGTTTATCCATTAACCATTTGTCAGCGCAGACACTCACACAACTTTATACAAATATCTATTGAAGTACACATACAGTTTCAGGGGTTCACAGCTGGATGATTACAGTGTGGTGATATTGTTTAAGATGCTTGGTGAGCGCAGGCACATCAGGCTCGGAGTCTGAGCTGGGAGGGAACAGGCTATGGGTCGACCCGTGCACCTCCCTCTTGGAGGTGATAGGAACCCGTGGTTGAGACATGTGTTAGTGGAGGAGCAGGGACGCTGGAAGCAGGAGGAAGCTGCTTAACGCACGTTTGAACGCTACGGTTTGATAGGTAGTGGGGACAGCAGGAGATCATCTTTGAACAAATCTTCCTCAATTTCACTTAAAAAATGTAAAAAAAAAAAAAAAAAAAAAAAGTGAAAAATTCAAACTGATTAAATTATATATCTAGAAGCCATGTTGTGGACTTTGCCCTGAGGAGTGGAAAACACCTCATCAAATTTTAAATTTGTTTTCTCAGCTTGCGGAAACGTTGAGAAAATTGAAAGAACAGCAAGCCATCGAAGGAGTGGATGGTGCCAGGTTGGAAAACTGCAGAGAGTATAGAAGCTGGGTCTAATGTACCTTCATCTGGATGTAATCATTTTGTGTGATTCTCATAGTTGAACTCAAACATTTTAGTTATGCCTTATCACACACACACACACATACACATACACACACACACACACACACACACACACACACACACATATACATATAAGCACAACTAAAAATATTATATTTTTCTAAGGCCATTGCACAGCTCCAAGAACATTTGCTCTCTGAAAATGTCTTAGCTTTGCAGGCATGCTTTTGGCTATTTGAGGATATAGATGACAGTCGCTAAGGCTGTTTGGGACCTGAGTAATAGGCTTGGAATGAGAGGGCCCCTTTGGGTGAGACCATGCTCTGCTGACACACAGCTTCTGTTTAGGAGATACTTTTTCCCACAATAGTGGAGTTCTTTTATCCCCTACATTTCTTTCTTTCTTTTTTTCTTTCTTTTTTCTACCGTATTAAAGGTGTAAAACTGAAGCATTTGTCTTTGCTCTCCAGCTAAAATAATGAACTAAATAAGGGAAAAGTGAATGCTTCTAGATACAGAACTTAGCACGGCAAAAAAAAAGAAAAAATCTGGTTTCAGACTTCATTATTTTAAGGAAGTGACAAAAAGAGCCGCTTTTAGGACTGTGAAGAGAGGAAACCTGGTCAAAAGTAACAGCCCTTTTCTCGTTCCTACGTTTAGCGTAAGTGTCCTTCTAAAAGTCAATCTAGATAAACATCTAATAAACGCCTAATCTAATACACATCGTCTCCAGATTCTCAGCAGTTTTCTCTGAGACACTGATTGAGATTTCAAACACCAGTTTCAGAGGATTTTCTTCCATGGAATCCGAAGCGTAGAAGTCTTCTCTTCATCTGCGTAAAGTGACGGATAAAGCAGAAAGTATTTTATCAAATCGACTTAACCTGTCGCACCGCACAAAGGTCAAGTTAGGGACATTGATTTAGGAGATTTGTTAAGGCGGGAGAAGATGGGCAACATGGGGGTGATCTCGTTGTGGAGGCCGGGGGTGCACGTTTGTTATTCTGGGAGGTTTTTGTTGTTGTTGTTGTTTGTTTTTGTTTTTTCAGTAATGTCTAGCCATTTGTCGGACGTGTTGGCATCACAGGGCACTCTAATTGGTCAGGCAGGCAGGAACAGCGTACGTACAGACTCAAAGTCAAGGCCGGGGCTGAGGAGTCCCCGGAGGTGGAGAGTATTGACTGGGGCAGAAAATCTATTTCTCCTGCACAACAACTTCATCTGATCCCAGAACAGTCACAAGAGTCTCCTTGCACTTACCCATAACAAACATCACTGAATATTAACAAAAAAAAACCCCAAAACAAAACAAAGCCTTGGACATAATGTCTTTCAAGTGGATTTGAAAGAAGATGCTTGCTAACAATTAAATCAGAAGGCAATAAGCTGATTTGGGAGCAGGCTGAGATAAAGTAACATTGGAGAGTTGGACAGTTTAAACTGTATCTCTAGATGATGTGGGGTTTATACCATTCTGCCGTTACAATATACCCTCTGATCAGAGCCATGGCTCTCAATAGCGTCATCTCTTCAGACGTGGCTACAGAGGAGTGCAGAGAATCCCTGGCTTTCCCCCAGAGGAGGGAAACAGAGCCGACAGCGCAGAGGCACGTGGATTTATCACAGCAGTACATCTGTGGACGCTTTACCTCCATGGATGAGCGAGAAAACAAATTGTGTCTCAAGAGATATGTCAGTACACGTACACACACACACACACACACACACACACACACACACACAAGGAGAAATGTACAGATATAAATTGCAGTGCAAAAAGACATACACTTGAGATTTCATGCATTAGGGGACACAACATTGCCAAATTTCAGAAAGTGTACATTTAAGCAAGCAAACATAACAAAGGCACGCATGCACGCACACACACACACACACACACATGCACGCACGCATACACACTCAAGCATGCACACACTCTCACTCACACACACACATACTTGTAAAGCTTGCCTCTGGTTATGGTAACTCCCATTTGTAGGTGTTGTCTTCCCCTCAATTCCACTTTTCTCAGATGTGAAAAATATTGATCTAGTGTCCAGTAATCTTTTTCGGTAGAGCACCAAAAAATGTGAAGCTTTCCTTAGACTTTTCACACAATAAATCAGATCCTCTTCTCTCATCTAAGATATTTGTGGAAATGCCTGTGTGTGTGTGTGTGTGTGTGTGTGTAATGAGGTCAGGGGCAGTGAGCCTTGACAGAAGGAGAATTAGTCCTCTGTGCTGTTTATGAAATCTACAACTAATTCCATTACTACAAATAATGTGTGTGTGTGTGTGTGTGTGTGTGGACGTGCGTGTGCACATGTGCACGTGTGTGTGTTTGTGTGTGTGTGTGTGTGTTTGTGTGTGTGTGTGTGTGTGTGTATTGTAGCTTGTGTTTGTTAGTTTGTATGTATGCATGAAAGGAGCAGAGAGTGACTGAGTAGCAAATTGTTGTCTAAGGTGTTTGATGGACATGAGCCTCCAAACCAGGGCTGACAAAACAAACTGTGTGTTTGTGTGTGTGTGTGTGTGTGTGTGTGTGTGCTCTTAAATTTTGTCATCTGGACACACACTCCATCTTCTATCAAAGCAATAAGAGAAATATCGCTGACACCTGGCTTTCCCTCATTTACTCCTTTCTGTTCTGTTTTCCTGCCGCCCCTGCTGCGGGGAGTTTCACCTCCTCTGGACAGCCAGGCCGCCGCTTCACCGGGCCTGGCCGCATCAGCTCCACGTCACTCCTCATAGACGAAGGTCTCCAGCAGCAGATCCATCAGACTGATGGACTCTCAGCCCAAATCCACTGCATCAGCTGTTCCTCCCTCGCTGATTTAATGCCTGGAAACAGTAGACCTTTTATGAGACGGTTTGGTGAGCGCTCCCGTGATAGAGGAAAGTTTCTGAGGCCGGTGTTAGTATGAGCACGGGTTTTTTTTTTACGTCGTGCCCGTGTTTTTACGCTGCGTTGTGTAAAGGTGGACAAAAAATAATATGGGTATAAAACTTGAAACGTGTCAGTTGCATGGACGAAACGATGTCTTTATTCTCTCAGATGATGAGGTATTTGGAGCTAAAGAACGTAGAAAGAATCATACTGCGTTTACGTTTAGATGTTCAGCTGACGCTCTGCAGTGGCTTTGACGTTCGGCGCAGTGTCGAACCATTATGCCTGGGATTTGAACTCGCACTGTCCTGGTTTCTCAGTCACAATAAAACATAGTGTCGGTCTATAATGTAATTCACTAAGACCTCTGTGAAAAGATGCCTCAGGTTGTTGTGCCTCTGATTTTAATCTGTGTTTTCCTCTGTAAGGTTTGTAGCTTTGTCATGCTGACTGTTCAGCACTTGCAGAGAACATTAAAAGTGTCTCTCGCCTCTCGAGAGGTCATTAATAAGAGAGGTTTTAAAGTGTGTGTGTGTGTGTGTGTGTGTGTGTGTGTGCGAGGGAAGGGACCAAACTTGGAAACTCGTGTCTTTGACGGTCTTTGAAGTTAATGGCTGAAAAGCAATTAAAGCTAAGGCTTCACACAGGAACAGAGGAGTATGTCTGTTTCCTCCAATCAAACAGTCCTGCATTTGAGAATCTTTTGGTTCCCTTTGGGCTAAATGTGGGCCTGTGAATTTCATATTAAAATATCTCTCTCTCTCTCCCTCCCTCTCTCTCTCTCTCTCTCTCTCTCTCTCTCCCTCTCTCTCTCTCTCTCTCTCTCTCTCTCTCTTTTCCTCTCTCCCTGTGGTGTCTTATAATTTTTGATGTTGACAGCAGTGTGTAAATGTGCTTGGTCAAGGCCCATTAGCTTGGTGGAGTATTCTAGCACATTCTACATGGTCATAGTGTGAGGATGAGGTTTTGGTTCCCAGTCATGCAGTGAGTTATGCTCTCTCTTTCATAGACACACTTAATCCCTCTTTCATGATAAATCACCATATAGCCTACACTCTCACAGGCTCTCAAGGAATACATTTGGCTTTGGGTATAAACACACAATCACCCTCTCCCTACCCCCCCACCCCTCCCCCTCCCTCTCTCACAGAGGGAGAGAGAGAGAGAGAGAGAGAGAGAGAGAGAGAAGGGTGGGAGGGAGATGTTGATATGATAATATTTCTGTTTTAGGGGTGATTTCCACTGATGAAATTGATTTCTAAGAAAGCCAACTGCAGGGTAATATGCATGGAGAAGAGATAAACTAAGCTTGTGATTCATGTCCTGTTGCGTGTGTGTCTGTGTGCGCATGCGTTTGAGTGTGTGTGTGTGTGTGTGTGTGTGTGTTACTGACAATGAAGAAGTTTTCTGGTTTGTGACCTATTCTCATGGTGTTCTCTGAGTCCATTATACTGTAAGAATCACAGCTTAAGGTGGCTTTTACCTTCACATGCTGTCTCTCTCTTTCTCTCTCTCTCTCTCTCTGTGTGTGCGTGTGTGTGTGCGCGCTACACCTTGCTGACACTGAGAGGAGACAGGGGATGAGGGACTTGATCTTTAGAGGAGTGATCGTGGAGATAGGCAGAAAGGATACTGTGTTACTAAATTAGATCAGATGAGCTTTCTCATGAGGGCAGTGGATAATAAACACAATGGGTTTTTGTGGTGAGGGGCATGTCAGAAAGCAAAGGGAAGAGATATCTAGAGACTCCCAACTGTACAAGAGCAAAAAGAGAATGAGGGAGTAGTATGTGCCTGATGGACACGCACAGAAACAGAACAGAGGGAATGAGAGAAGAATAAGTCATCTCTCTCTCTCTCACACACACACACTCACACACACATTCTCTCTTTCTCTTTCTCTCTCTCTTTTGATTGATGCCACTGAACCTTTGATAGCATTAGAGCACTGGAATACAAATTCAGAGTGAAGAAAACAGGGATTTGAGAGGTGATATCAACATCATATGCTTCTTTCTGCGAGAGAAAGAGAGAGAGAGAGAGAGAAAGAGAGAAAGAGAGAGAGAGATCTGCTAGCACTAACATATGCTAGCAGATCTTATGGAGTTTTAGAGTGCTGTCATGGCATCTGTCTCCAGTGACATGTTTATAGCAGGTGTGTGTGTGTGTGAAAGAGAGAGAGAGAGGGAGAGGGGAAGAAAGAGAGAGAGGGAGAGAGGGAGAGGGAGGGAGGGAGGGAGGGAGAGGGAGAGAGGGACAGGGAGGGAGGGAGGGAGAGAGAGAGAAAGAGAGAGAGAGAGAGAGAGAGAGAGAGGTGTGTTTAAAATAACATATTCCTGCAAGTTTGTGTATGTGTGTTTGGATTTCTGTAATCAGATTGCGTTTGGCTGGATCTTGTACTTTGGTGAGTTATGTCCTGTGCTTAGTATGTCTGTCAGCAGCATGAGAGCATGCTGACGGTAATACCGAGGGATTAGCTTTAGCTGTGAGTGTGTGTGTGTGTATGTGGGTCAGGGTGTGAAAGCTTGTTCTAATGCTAGTCTTAATTATCCACACAGCAACCTCATCACCACCTGCATTACACCAGACAGGTTTATACTTTTAACTGCACTGCTTTGCAACAGGTATAGAAACCAAACACATGTCATAATCAAAAGATGAATCAAAACAAAAAACACTAAATTACTCATTCAGAGATCATGACTTATCATTATGTAAGTAAATTATTGGGGTTTTAATGAAGGATGCATATGAAATATGGTATATCATTTAGGATACAACAGTAGATCATGAATATTTATAGAGGAAAAGCCCCATTCAGACATGAATGACTGTGAATATAAATATTGTTGGTGATTAGTTGTGTGAATGTAAAATGTTGTTGATAATTTGCCCTATGAAATGTGTTTCAGAGGCATTAAGCTCTAACAAACGGATTTTAAACGACTCATTAATATGCAAATCTGCCCTGACGCTAATCTGTGCATTCTAATTCATGTTCCCAAGCTCAGAGTGAGGAAGGAGGAGAGAGAGAGAGAGAGAGAGAGTTGTGGAGAAAGATAGAGAAGGGAAGAAAGACAGTTTTTATGTGTTGATTATTTGTGACACAATTCAATTCAATTCAATTCAATTCAGTTCAAATCAATTCAATTCAGTTCGGTTCGGTTCAGTTCAGTTCAGTTCAGTTCAGTTCAATCCAATCCAATCCAATCCAATCCAATCCAATCCAATCCAATTCAATCCAATCCAATACAGTGCAAAGAGATTTTTATGTAAACATTTACCCTCACCTGAAAATACACACATAGATCTGTTTACCTCCTCTCACTCTCTCTCTCTCTCTCTCTCTCTCTCTCTCTCCCCCTCCCCCTCCCTTTTCTCTTATTTTCTCTATAGCTATGTGAGTATTTCATTTGTCAAAGTGTGTGTTTGTGCATGTGTTTGTGTAGTGTTGTGCTTGAACACATGTATGCTAATATATGTGCTTAGACGTATTCATCTGAGAGAGCAGTGTCAAGTATGGTAATCCAGCAGGCATCAAGGTGCATTTGGATATTCGCAGTGCTGTAGCTGTTAGGCACTCTACTCTTACTTAGTGAGGAAAACTATGCATCTGTCTTTACAGCCAAAGCTGCTTGGCACAGTGCAAACCCCCGTTCTCATTAACTCAGCGTGCCGTTTGCAAAAGATTCCCTCAAGCTTGAAACCAGGCTTTCTCCTGAAGAGAAAAAAAAAAGGACAGCCGACAGGCTCACCTCCAGGGATTTTGGCAATAAAATGCATTACGACGGCTCTGGATAGGCAACAACTTCAGCCCTTAAGCAGAGAAGAGCGTCTGACCCGTTGGCCGGACACGACTAGAACACGCGTGGGTGGCATCTGGTCGCCCTGCCAATGAGCGGAGATATGAGACTAAGCACGAAAGGCCTCGGCCGTGTGGTGGTGTTTTTTTTTTTTTCGTTTCATCCTAAACCACTGGGTCTCTGCTCAGTGTTCAAAGCGCTCTCCAGATCAAGAAGTGTATGGGAAGTTAAAACAAAAAAAAAACAAAAAAAAAACCCACAATGCGCAAAGATGACATTTAACAGTTAAAAAAGCACGCAACAGGATGCAGCGCAACATGGAGAGTGTAGCCTTTATCAAAGCCTGCTCTGACATGCTGACATTTTGAGAAGTGCTGCGTTCTGTTGCTTTTGGAAGCCCAAGCAGCAGGAGAATGAAAGAGCTCTTCAACACGCAGCCCAGTGAGTGGCTTTCATTAAACAGCCTTCGCCATTACAGTGGGCGAAAACACACGCACGCACGCACACAAACACACGCTAGCACGCACACACACGCACAGGCGCACATGCACACCCACACACACGCGAACACGCACGCACACACACTCACAAACACACACACACTGACACACACACAAACTCACATGCACGCACACACACACACAAACACACACACACTGACACACACACAAACTCACATGCACGCACACACACACACAAACACACACACACACACTGACACAGACACACGCTGACACAGACACACCGCTGAAGCTTTATTGCTAGTGTGTGGGTAGTGCATGTAGATTATGATCTATGTTAATTAGGGGGAGTGTAGTGTGTCCGTGTTAATTAGGGTGAGATCTATGAATTCATAACGGTAAGTTTTTGTGCATAGTTTTGTGTGTGTGTGTGTGTGTGTGTGTGTGTGTGTGTGTGTGTGTGTTTTAGTGTAAATGAAGACACAGTCTTAGCTTGGACTGCCCTGCATGTGTGTATGTATCTGAATGTGTTTATGTGCGTGTTTGTTTGACCGTGTTAACAGTCTGTGTGCATGCATGCGTGTGTGTGTGTGTGTGTGTTATTATTTCTGACAGATAAGGGGAATAAGCATAACTTTTGGATGAGTTAGGTCATGCACTTTGCACTAGTGAAGAGTTCTTCCCCTCTGTCTTAACGCCTTCAAAAATCCCTCTTTTTTTCTCCCTCCTTGGTCAGCACTTCTCTGAGTGTGTGTCTGTGGGAGTGTGCCTGTGTGTGTGTGTGTGTGTGTGTCTGTGGGAGTGTGCGTGTGTGTGTGTTTAAAGCTGCTTTAGCTGTTTAATGTCACTTCGTAGCAGTCGTGTGTGTGCAGATGAGGACTGGCTCTATGTCCATCAGGGGCAGTCAGCACTTTTGTCCCAGAAAAGCCGATTTAGCCTGTAAATGTTGGAAAGCAGGAAAAGGGACAGTCAGAATATCTGACTACTTTCCCTCCAAGCTCCCTTAGGAGCCATCAGTCAGCGCACAGCACTTCACTCACTGTTGAGAGTTTTCTCTGTCTCTCAGACAGAAAAGCAGTTACCTACTGGCACCACTCTGAAACTCAGAATGCATTTAACGCCGTGCGGGTTGGGTTAAGGCAATCGCTTTGACAAATAAATTGCTGACACTTGGAGTGTTCTTGGTACATAATGTGGATACAGTATGTGCCTGCTCTTGTTTGTATTTGCCAAGGACTGTTTGTCTAGAACAAACAATAGCTTCTCCCTACAGAGATGCCATGGATTTAAATGCATGGGACGGTGCATCCTGTGTCCTCGGAAAGCAGGAAGATGTGATGTTCCCAATAAACATTGGGTGGTCTAAGTTTTGTATACGTTCTGAATAAATGTTAATATAATTGTTTTATGTACCAGGATGATGCTGAAGTGGGATGTCTTCACTGTGTAAGTACTGTATATTTATGCCTTCACAGGCCAAGGCTTAGTAAAGTATGATGCAGAGGTAATCTCACATGTTATATATTTTTAACACAAGTGAACAGTGTGCAGTGGTCAAAAAAAAGGACAAATCAGTGAACATAAATGATATAACCTGATCTGTACTGACAATATGTAAAAGGATGTGCATTCCTAAATCTGACTTTAAGTCTCTAAGCAGATTCTGACCATACAATTACGGTAGCTTTCCTATAGCCCATTGGGGACCCATCGGATGAGGTATGTTAGTTCATTCAGCATTGGCGCACATGTTTTAACCATCCCATCAACCATCAAACCCCTGACTCATTCAGTCAGCCGAGATGGCGTAGGGTAAGGGGCGACGCTGAAAACCGTGGCTGAAAATTTTACGCTGTTGAGGTTTTCTTTTTTTTTTTTTTTTTTTGTGGAATGAATAGAAACTGTCATCTGTTTCAAGAGCTCTGTGGCAGAACAGAGAGAAGCTCCCATTAAAAGCACTAATGGCAGAGAGCTTGCTTATTAGGGGGGGCCAGGTGTCCATTTTCCGCTTCTGTCAGATGTTTGGTACATTAAGACGACACGGTGGTGAGATGCATGGCTCTTCTGCTGTCCTTAATGGAGCCTCTGCACGCAGACGTTTATGACACACACACAAAAAAAAAAGTCATGTAATTACAGTAGGAACTCTCATAACTGCTGAATCTGCGATTGATGGATAAATATGGTTCATGATTATAAGGATGATGATGATGGCAGTGACGGCTAATTGATTCGTACGCCTCAGTTAGTGACGGCGTAATTTCTGTCATTTTGTATCTTTGCCAAATATACGACGGAGATTCGACCCGACGTTTAAAAACGTAGCTGTCATTTTATCAGGTAAAATTGTGGTTTTGTAGCATGTAAATCCAGTCAGTTGTTGGACATAGTTATTGTCGGGTTTTTTTTCTTAATTCTGTACTTCATAAAAGAAAAAGAGAGTTGAGTTTTCTGTTGTTACCATTTGGAAAGATGTAGCCCGTATATGCTAGCCAAACACAAGGCTCCACTTTACAGTTCTCTCTCCAGGGCTCAGTGGGGTGTGGCCCAGGAAGGCATCCTTCTGCATTCATGCATAAATTTGTAGCTTATTTTCACAGGTATGGTACTCGTTGTGTAACATGTTGTGTACCTTAAGAACTCATTTTCTTAAGCAATGTCATTGATGTGTCATAGTAGGTTGTGTTGTTTATCACAACGACAATGATCTTTGGGTTTGTGTACCATCATCATCCATTTTACCCTGCCAAACATTTAAAAAGAGTGAATTTCTGGTTTCATTAAACTTAAAAAAAAAAGAGGTTAGAATTTGTCTTCTATTCAAACAAGCAGCAGCTTTAAATGGCCATTTCAAGAAGGCGAGACAAAGATCTCTGTAATATTTCATTACAACGCATTCCTTCCAATAACATTCCTCATACTATACATCTGATTCAAGTTCTATCCACTGCCCAAAAAAAAAAAAAACATTACTTCTGCAATATTTTGTGAAACACAGCTATTGCCAATTGAAAAATCAGATGTAATATCCACAGGCGTCTTTCCCAGCTGATGGCCTGTGTCTGTTTCTGATGGAGATCTTTCCTCTTCTTTCCACTCTCCTCTCGCCGAAGTCATCATTCATTTATCTGCTTATTTTTCATGACCGACTTGATTACTGTTATTGAATACTTGAGGCCGCTCATGCCTCTAATAGTCGGTAGTCTCGGCCGTCTCCTGGTGCTTGAAGTGGCGTTTTCGCCGGCTGGCTCTTCTCAAACGGAAAGCAGCTCAATGGCTTTTACGGCCCATTAGAATATATTAACCATGACGCCTACCATTACCACAGATAGGGCTTGTTAATGAATGGAGCGTATATGAGTTTGCCACCTCTGTCTTGAGATGACCTTACGTGGTGGATGGATTTTGTTGGGGGTGGGGAGGAGGAGAGAAAGAAGGGGGAAAAAGTGTCAGCCTGTGTGTGTGTGTTAATGTGATGAATGAACAGTTTGGTAGGGCATTCAAACCCATCGCTGCCTTTTCTTAAGGCCGGAGGCTAAAGAGAAAAAAAAATGAAGAAGAAGAAGAAATAGAAAAAAAAAGATCTCCAAGCTTCTTTTTCACGTTCAAGAATGATGGTGAGACAACAGAGTCTGAGAGACTGAGAAGCGACTGTGATCTTTTGATCGGGTTTGGCTGTAATAATTGATTGATGTGCAATTCACGTCTCTTATCGGCAAGCGAACACAACTGCATCTGCATGGTCAGCTGTAACAGTGTCTCTAACACAATAAACGAATATATGAGCAATTTGTACAAAACTGTAGAGCGTATTGGATTTTGTGTTCTTTAATGAGCTGCAACTTAATTTTCAATTATATGATACAGCAAATGCCTTTGGGTACATCCTTTGGGTATTAGATTAATTCAATTACAAATCATGTGCGCTGTGTTCTCTTGTCCCCCTATGTTACTCACTCAGTCATAGTTCTGTTTACTGAAGCTACTTCAGCAATAGCACTGTGTAACAGAGCCTGTTTCCAAACAAAACTCTTTTAATACTAACTATACAAACACAGTCATCATCTGAATTTTTTTTTTTGTATGACTGTATGTAATTGAGTGAAGACATTCTCACTCCATTTTTCTCATCATAATAGTTCATTATAAGAGATTATACATTCTAAATGGTAGCTCATGAGCGCTTTGTATATTTATTTTTATATTTAAGTTCAAAATTAATTTCTCTTCTAATATCTTACAACTACGTCAAAACGAAGACTTTTTTTATTATAATGCTTATTGCTGTGTAATTGCCTACTAAGTACTAAATATTTCTTCTAAATGGTTCAGGATCAAAATTAGTAATAAATAAATACATATAATTGCCTTTGCCATTTTTTATGACTTCTTAATTACACGCCATTGGTTTAAACTAATTACTTATTATTACAACTTATTCTAACTGACGTTCTTTTAACTTACTTGATAATTACTGCACCAGTTGCTGCACAATGGCATAATAATTTCTTGCTATTAATTCTTTCAATAAACTTTCTCGGTATTGATTACCTTATCTTGGTCTCTTAGGACTTACCATTCTACAAAATAAAACTGAGTAAGTTCACTTTCATAGCAATACTGTCACACCAACACAAGTAATGCCAAAGATTTGAACTTGTGTGTTTAGCAAAAGATTGACTGGACTCAGAACATGACCTCACAGAGGAGTGTGAACCGGTCATGTGGTGTAGTTGTACTCTAATGATGTCTCCTGAGTTGCTTTGCATAGTGTCTGTGTTAAGTATGCTAAGTGCATGCTAGATCTGGGAAGGAGAATGATGTTTAATTTACATCTGATTAACTAGCTATAAGCAGCCAGGCACCCGGTAGCATAACTGAATAAGTTGAGTACTGTCTCCAATGCAGTGCCATAACACAATTCAGGAAAATCTCATTAGAAATATTTGAGCATTATTTCTCAAGACTGAATGAGTAATTAACCTTAATTGGCTTAACTAGTGGACAGTGAATAATCTTACAGAATGCTAGGCTGCAGGCACTGGTTCAGATAAATGGAAAAAAATGCCAGTTTCTCGGTGAGGGTTCAATGACTCTTAGCTTTAAAAATGTAGCAGCCCTTTTTGCTGTAAAAGTCAGTTTCATTGGCAGGACACTCAGAGTTAACATAATTGGCTTTCAGAAACGCGAGGCCCAATCAAAGTGTGACGTGCGTGTGGTAACAGAGCTGGCTTCTTTCTTTGTAGCGTGTCGAATGGTGTGGCCTGGCATGTTCACCCCTGTAGCATGCTGGCGGTACTCGGCAAAGGAGTCCCTTTAATTAACAGCAAATATGGCTTGGATAATGTGATATTTGATATGCGTTCTTCAAACAAGCAGTAGCAGCAACTAGCACCAGAGGAAGATAAAAGGAAAAAAAAAAAAAGTGAGGTACAGTCACTGTTTCAAACATCCCTCTAGCCCGGGGATGTCCCCAAAAAAAGAGAAAAAAAAAAAGGAAAAAAAAACCCCAACAAAAAAACACAGCTCAGCAAAGATAAAGGGAACAGTTCGCACTGCAATGTGTCCCTTGTAAAATATTTTCATAATGATTAGAGGAGTGTACCCTGTTGATGTCTCAAGCTCCGCGGGCTTTATGAGTGAATTTCATATTTACATATGATGAGCTCACTCACAAGGGGAGAGAAAGCTTATTACAGAGACACAGTTATTTTGTGCAGGAGGAATGGAAATAATCATAAGCGAAATTAAATGTACCCAACTGATGATTCTTCCTCCTTTTTTCATAATGTCAATCTTCATATCCAACATAGTTAATGCTGATTTTTTTTTCTTTCTTTAGAACGCATCCTTAGGGTGAAGCACAGTGGATTAAAATGTACTGATTTTTTTTTTTTTTTAATGTTTTGCCAATTCATTGCCTTCACCCTTGCTTTGCGCATGTGAAGATTTTGCTCTGATGTCAATATCAGACATCTGTTTGGAATGTAGAGGTGAGTGTCTGTGCTACATGTTACACAGAATATGACCTCTGTACTAAAACATCCTCGGTGCTAAGAAAACGTGCAATGTACTAAAACATCTTCGGTGATAAGGAAACGTGCAATGTACTGAAACATCCTCGGTGCTAAGAAAACATGCAGTGTACTAAAACATCCTCGGTGCTAAGAAAACATGCAATGTACTAAAACATCCTCGGTGCTAAGAAAACGTGCAATGTACTAAAACATCCTTGGTGCTAAGAAAACATGCAATGTACTAAAACATCCTCGGTGCTAAGAAAACGTGCAATGTACTAAAACATCCTTGGTGCTAAGAAAACATGCAATGTACTAAAACATCCTCGGGGCTAAGAAAACATGCAATGTACTAAAACATCCTCGGTGCTAAGAAAACATGCAATGTACTAAAACATCCTCGGTGCTACGAAAACATGCAATGTACTAAAACATCCGCGGTGCTAAGAAAACGTGCGATGTGGGAGGCCATGTATGGCGTGTGCTCGCTCCGGGGACTCAACTGCCCCCTCCTCTTACAGGCCGTCAAATCCTTTTTATTTGTTCTTTATGCTCTCAGGTTTTGTCTCTCTTTTTTCCTTTTTCTCTCTCTCTTTTTTTAAAGGTAGTTACACACGTAGGAGTTGGGTTCTTCATGGCTCCCATAGTTCTCTATTATCTTCCCACCGCAGACGTTTTCACTAGGGGAAACGTTTTTGCGCCAAACTCCTGCTCATGCATCCCTTTCTCTGGAAGTCACACCCATCCAACTCCGATCCAACTCACATAAATACGATGGTCACATTATCAAGATGAAATTAAAAAAAAAATTAAAACAGCAACACAGGATCATATGCTAGCGTGGATATTCTTGTGAAGTGGAGATAAGTGACATGGAGTACATAGACTAAGCAGTTCTTGTAGAATATACTAAATTAACACTATATTTGTCTGATCAAAAGGCTTTGAATATTAATTGCTCAATTCCCTTTGAGATGTACATTTCAATTACTCTAAAAGTGACCAGAAGACCCACTCAAACCAATTTATAGAACAAATCCGATTAAATGCTGTTCTGGGGAAGACAGTGTCTCAAGGAGACTTAACTGGTTTTCTAGAGGGAGCGCACAGCGTTTTATCTGGTTTCCTCATAACATATATGGCCTCAATCAGTTTCACACACGCAGACATTTTGGTTTGTTTCTGGGTTTTTTTTTTTTTTCCTATCCCTTTAGTATCGTTCTATTTTTATGATAATTATATGTTCATGTAATGACTCTTGGGCCTTTTTTGTGATAATCTTAGCATCTGGTCTCTTTTTTTTAATTCATTGATTTTTTTTTTCTCCTTTTTTTGCATTAAAAATAAACTGTAGCAGCTCATTTTTTTTTCAGTATCATGACCTGAGCCGAATGTATTTTGGGCAAAAACAGAGGAATGAGATGGCTTATATGTTACAGAGAGTTTATCTGGTGCTACATTTTGGGAAATGCAGAGGGAACAGAGCACAGCGTGTGGCTTGACCCGATGGCTGAACCAAATTAGACTGGAACAGCTGGTGGAGTCTGAACTCCAGTCAAACGGACTCTGATTGAAAAGGATCAGAGCGGAAGAGGCTCAAATTAAAGAGCGAGGCCTGAAATGCTTGCTCTGCCCCGGGGGGGGGCACTATGCTCCCCACCAGGTAAGAACCGTTTCTCCGGTGTCTCTCCCTTATCGTCTTATCAAACAAACAAACAAACAAACAAAAAAGAAGAGGCTAACACATTGTGCTTCCGTTAGGTTAAGCTTTGACTTGCAAAGGGGTTCGGAAGCACTTTTACAACACTGTTTTCACAACATGAAAGGACTGATCCGTTTCACAGTCACCGGAGGGCGAGCCCCCCTCCCCCCACCCAGAATGGTGAATATGAAATAAGAGCATTTATGTTTTTTCATTGAATGTCATGTTTCATTTGGAGAGCCGTGAGTAGCGGAGAAAGCCGAGAGGCTATGATACGTGGGTCCTGTCAGAGCAGCTCCAGCGTGGCTTGCTGATTAGCCACAGTGCTGCGATACTGTGGTTGTCTGTTTGCGTTACCCTCCTCAGGAGAACATGTGTTTTCTGAGTTTGATGTTGGTCTCTCTGGCGGATTCTTCAATGCATAAATAGGTTGTAAGCCTGGAAACCTTGATTCTCATGTCGAAAGAAAAAATAAATTAAATAAATAAATAAAACGCAGAACAAAAATAGCAAAGCCATATGCTCGAAAGCCTCACTGCCTCCATATTAACATCGTCACTTTAATATTGTATGAATAGGCTCGTCATCTTTAATTTACTGAAAACTGAACTCTTTCCAGGTGTAGATCTCCAAAACACCTGATAAAATCGCTTATTTTTTTTTTTTTCCAGATATTTATGATAAACTCGAAAGAATGATAAGGAATTTGGAATTTGAGGCAATGAATGTCTGAGAGAAAAAGAAAAAAAATTAAATTCTAACATTGTTCAACATACTTCAAAATTTGGTTAAGCTAGTGAGATGTGAGTTCATTAATTCAGAGCATGTAAAGTCTTAAAAGTCCCAAAACGGCATCACTGTAGCCAAGGTGGAGGTCTAAATCAGGCGGAAGCATTGGAGACGTTATTGTCCTTCAGTGGTCCATAAATAACTCCAGCTTTGGCTGCTGACCGCACTGGAGCCGCCCGATTTTGGGACTCAATGGAGCCACTGCGGCATTTTGTGGTTTGGATGCTGCGTAAGCATAAACCACGTGCATTTGAAGCATGTCTCATGCTTAACTCTCCTTCTCTCTCTCTCCCTCCCTCTCTCTCTCTCTCTCTCTCTCTCTCTCTCTATCGTTTTCCCCGCCCTCTTTCCATTTCTTCCTTTCCTCTTCGTCCTTTGATGTGCTAAACAATAAGTTACTATATTCCCCACTCGTCTCAGCGTCTGAATCTACAAGGCTCCTAGGGGAGAGACATTCCCAGTTCTTTTCCAGAGAGCAGGAACTTGGGGAGACTTGGAGGAGCCTGTGTGAAGTTTGAGAGTGAGTTGCATTAGGGCACTTTCTTTAGCCTTTTCCTTCAAAAGGAGAAAGAGAGTGAGAGAGCCCCTCAAATACGTGTATTGGCTTTTAGAGCACTCGAGCTTAACAGAAAGTGGATGCATGGCAGAAATGGTGATGCTTTGGTCTACTCTGTGTCATTCGGATATGACATCAAACCATTCACATATATTTTACAGCATGAACTCAAAAAAAACAAAAAGAAAAAAAAAACACTTTTTGCTCTCAGATACGGAGGGGTAAAAGAGGTTTCTGGACTTATCAATGACTGGAACCCCCCCCCCCCCCCTTTCCTTCAAAAGGAGAGAGAGAGTGAGAGAGCCCCTCAAATACGTGTATTGGCCTTTAGAGCACTCGAGCTTAACAGAGAGTGGATGCATGGTAGAAATGGTGGTGCTTTGGTCTGCTCTGTGTCATTCGGATATGACATCAAACCCCTTCACATATATTTTAGAGCATGAACTCAAAAAAAAAAACAAAAAGAAAAAAAACACTTTTTGCTCTCGGATACGGAGGGGTAAAAGAGGTTTCCGGACTTATCAATGACTGGAACCCCCCCCCCCCCCCCCCCCCCCCCCCACTTTACTGTCAGTGAAGCTCTCTTCTCTTTATGCTGAGTCATCCATAAAGCCATGTCATAAAGTTGTCAGTATACACAATATCTGCGCTGAGTGAGAAAGAATAAGGGTTTGGCAGTAACTATGATGATGATGTTGATAGTTTATGTGAGATGGACTGAGACATATAATAGAGTTAGTGTGGGAATTTGGGTGATATCCATGCCTGCTTTGTGAAAAGGTGAATTAGTGACTCTCTCTCTCTCTCTCTCTCTCTCTCTGTCATACACACACACACACACACACACTGTATAAAGATACCACATCTGAAATCCATCTCACACAAATTGGACACCCTACTTTACTCAATTAACCAAAGTAATTTATCTTTGAATAATTAATTGTAATAAATCCGCAAACACACATCCTACTTAAGCCATACGTGGTTAATGCATGCAAATCCCTGCCCCCTGCAGAGTCGCTATGGAATCCAATATTAGCTCAGTGTGAAAACATGCCTGTGTCGTTAGTCCCATTCTCTGGAACAATACAAAGAGAAAAAAAAAAAGAAAGAAAGAAAAAAAAAGCCCCACCTTGAATTCTTTTTAATACATTTGAATAAATGGAGTGCACATAAATGCCATAGATTATTACCTGAAATGCCAATTCGTTTTCAGAATTCATTATTACGAAACGTGACAAAACCCCTTACCTGCATTAAAAACGGGACTATGAATTGATGTTGTCGGGTGCGTGTTTTTCTGTTCTTGAGATGGTAATGCGTCAGCATTTGATTCTTATGCACTTTGGGGGAGAGAGAGGGGGGGGAGAGAGGGGGGGGAGAGAGAGAGAGAGAGAGAGAGAGAGAGAGAGAGAGAGAGAGAGAGAGAGAGAGAGAGAGAGAGAGAGAGAGAGAGAGAGAGAGAGAGAGAGAGAGAGAGAGAGAGAGAGAGAGAGAGAGAGAGAGATTGGTATGTAACTTTAATTGAGGAGAAAAGTATAAGCACTCCAGGCTGTTCCCTCATGGTAGTCTAATAGGTAGTTAATTTGTATGATAACCACACTCAGGTGAATGTTTTTTTTTCTTATTGATAATGTGTTGAGTTGTACTTTGCATGTTATGCCTGACTGCACTCCATTAGGAAACATATTGCCGATGGTGAAGCCCATTGTTAAAGTAGTCCTGGTGAAGAATGTGTGAACAGCACTTGGGAACTACAGTCAATCATCATCCTCTGTCTCTACCTACTGGTTTAATGAATTCTCTCTGGAAATAAACACACACACACACACACTCACACACACACACATGTGTATACATATCTTAGTGAGAAATTCCCATTGACTCACATTTTCTGGTAACTAAAGAATAATAACCAAACCCTAACTGTAATCCCAGCCCTAACTTTAAGCCAACCCAAACAAACAGTTAGACACTTTTTGTTTTAGCAATACTGTAAAGAAAATAAATGGAAAAAAAAAAACAAACATTCGAAGTTGTGGGGACCAGGAAATGTCCCCATTAAAGCATCACATGTCGTATGATTTATATTTATGCACACTCAGGACTGTGTGAAAGTGTCTTTTTTTTGTGACTTTTGCATGAAGAATTCTTCCATAGATGTGTCGTTCCAGGATCAATTTAGCATTTAACAACCACGTCTTGTGAAGAGCAGTGTATTAAAATGCCATGCAGACCTGGGTAAGTGTTGCTTTCACTATACCGTAGCTAGAGCAAGAGATCTCAGTTACTTTGAAAGAGGAGTTATTGCCAAGAGCCTTTGCCCGTAAACTTTAATGAAAAAGATGTTTTAATCTATTTTCTTAAAGAGCAGTGGCGAAGGCAATGTCTGAAGGAAAGGCTTGGTAATCTAAAGCAAAGCGTCGTCGGAGAGCGCACGCACACACACACACACACACACACACACACTCTTTCAAATGCGATGCCTGTGTATTGGCGCAAGCCAAAACTGATGCGGGACTGTGAAGCAACTGACTGCGAACATCAATCGAGGTTCTGAGTAGGCACTTTCATCTAGATCAGCCCGCTGAGAACTTCACGGGGAAGAGAAACACCAAAGTCGTCTCACGGCGTATAAACAAATACATCTCTACCAAATTAACTAGTGCAGAAAAAAAAGAGAGAGAGAGAGAAAAAAGAAAACAGGCTGTGGTATACTGAGCAGTAGAAGAAAAATAAAATCTTTTAACCAGATTAAGTGTGGCGTGCACATGTGGGCTTGAGTAGTCGCTTTCTATAGCAAAGGTTCCTGGCGGTTCGCTTACGGTGTTGTGTGAGTTTTTTTTTTTCTGTCATCCACTCAACCCCAGAGAGGTTAACATAAATGCTATGAAATACAGAAACTATTCTTGGTGAATGGTTTGTCCCTCGGTGCGGTATCTCTATTCTGATGGAAGTGATGTGATCTCTTCAGGCACGACGGTAATCCTATCGACAGTGCACCAGCGGTCCCAGGGATGAGGCTATTGTGCTAGTGAATGGTTTGATGGTTTGATGAGAATTAAAATGATGACAGCCACACGCCACGGCTGTTTCAGTCAGCAGATCTCAGCCCAAGCAATGGCTTCTGGGAAATGACAGAACAGTGACTGAGACAGTGTTGCTGAGGTGGAGAATTTCCTTCAGCTGAGTTGAATTGTTATTTAAATTTGGCTGTTTTTAGCTGTTTTTTTTTTTTTTTTTTTTTACACCTGCCCGTTAAATTGCCCCTCCATCCTGTGTGAATCGCAGACTACGAACTGCATATGTTTCCCTCCTAGCTTACGTGTGCTGGGATAGAAGGAAAAGCAAATTTACGGTGTGCGCGATTGCCTTGATTTGTGATCTCTGTGAAGAAAATAATTGTGGATCACTTAAATCGTAATTTGAAACTTGCGGTGGAACTTCAGATTTACTGTTCCAGGCCCTGTGATGTTCCAGCTGCCTGTGGAATCTATGCCATGGTCTCTTGAAACTTTATGTTACTGCTTATTGAGGCCCAATGCTCTTTAAAGACATATATGTGTATTTGCTTTTCTCCTGAGAGTCACTGTTCAATTCAGCACTTACAATGCATTTTTTTACAAATGAAACAAATTCCATAAATATTGCAAATATTTATGCCGATTATATATATACCAGGGTAGTAGCACTTCTCATCATTCATTTGGGGGGATTATAGTAATCTCTCTCTCTCTGTCTCTCTCTCTCTGTCTCTCTCTCTGTCTCTGTCTCTCCCTCTCTTTCTATCCTCTTTCTCTCCCCTCTCTCTCTCTCTCTCTCTCTCTTTTCTGTCTCCAGATGCTGAATATGATACTGATCAGTGTCATGTGAACCGAGAGACACAGAGCTAAGGTAAGAACTCCAGTAGCTGTCAATCTCTCATTGCTGGGGAACATATAATTACCTATTTATGCTTAATGTTTGAGCCACCTCCCAAGGACAAAATGAATAAAATATACAGTGCAGATTCAGTGTAGCAGCAGATAAAACAAGAAGGCATTGATTTCCAAAGAAGAAGCATATTCCAAAAGCAATCCACATCGAAAAGAATAGAGCTCTCCACGCTACCAAAATACTGATGCACTGATTTCAATAAATGACGAGACACTTAAAAGAACTAAATGGATGCATGCGGTTAACCCTTCACGTCACATAAGCCTGATTTGTTTTCATTTTCAAGCTATATTTTCATTTGAGGGTTCTATATGGAGACCTTGAGAGAAATAGATATTTCTGTTGTGAAGTACTTCAGGCTTAGCATGTGGCTCTAAATTCTCTCCTTCCGTTATCTGTAGACAGTAATTTGCTATTTTGAGCATGAGGATTCAGCATAGCTGCTGTTGGGAGATTTACAACTGCTCTGATAGCAGGGGCTAGAGGTTTATTAATGCTAGCTTGTCTCGTGAAGCTCATATGATCTTGTAAATACATGGATAAGACTGTTTTTTTTATGACTGCTGTTTATGAAGGGTTGGGACCTCGTACATACAGTATGAAGAATCTTTTAAATATTCGCTTATGGAAACTGCCCTGGACGCCTTAGTGGGTGTAAGAGATCAGTTTGAAAAAATGTGGAGGATTTCTCCGTTTGTCGATTTTAGTGATTTTTTTTTTTGAGAGTTGTGTTTTCATTGGTGAGTTGTGAGGTCTACAGTGTATTCCTCTCTTCTTTACAGTGCTGAGTTCACAGAAAACCACAGATAGTCAATCAGGACATATTCTCTTTCTCTCTCTCTTAACAATCCAGAGGTTAGTAAAGGATTAGAGAGATAGACGGACCAGGAGAGAGGGATTGAGGCTAGATTAAAGGGAGTCACTGGGGTAAAAGATGTGAAATGTGAAATGTTTTAGAGAAATAGAGGGAGACAGAGACAGAGAGAGAGAGAGAGAGGGAAAGAGAGAGGGGAAGTAACAAAATACGAACTTCTTATCCAGGTCAAACGTGTATTTCATATTGCACTGACTTCTTATTCAGCAATAATATTTCGTCCCACTCAGACAATTAAGACGAGTAGAGGACGACTTTTTGTACTCGGTGTTATGTTGTACTTATTACATGTCCTTGGGTTTGCTTAATAACGGTTCCAGTCCAATAAACAAAGACCGGCTGAAGAGATAAACGCTCTGAACGGACCATACAAAAGTTGTATTGTTTCGAGATGCTTTTCGCCGCTGCATATTTTGCGACTCCGGGTTGCATAGCACAAATCGACTCCTCGCAACCGCTCGCTCCCTCACAACTGATCCCGTGTCAGTCACCAGCGCTTAAAAATGTAAGGGCACGCAAGAGGACAAAGCGAAGGAAACGGCAACCCGCCGTCAGGACTTCTTGAGGAACGGTTTTTGTGTGTGTGTGTGTGTGTGTGTGTGTGTGTGTATGTGCTAGACTTTTCAGGTCAGTCTTCGTTTCTTTGAAAAGCAGCTGACTCCAGTGAATGACTTGCCGCACTTAGCGAGCTTGAAGGACCATCGTCTATGCAGCTGCGGTTTCCGGGTCCTTATTGAGTGTGATGCTTCTCGAAGCGGGGTGAGCAAACTTCTTTTGCGTCATCTGTGAAATGCAGAACAAAGCATACTCATACCATCCTTCAAAAAAAAGGGGGGGGGGGGCCAAATTGGATTCTTTGGAACAGAACAAGAAAAATAAATAAATTCATATATACATTCATACATACTTACATAAATAGAAGCATTTTTTTCTTATTCTTACATGCTATCCTACTAGTTGTGCTTTTTTTCGTTTTAAATACTTTCAGTATATTGTACACGCTCATTATACAGCGTTTTATTGTTTTATTGTTAGAGTGTTTTTGTTCATTATCTTTAGTGCAAATCTCTTTTAATAGTGGGATGCGTATGAATAATTGGATTTTTCTGCTCATTATTTGCATCCTTAGTCTGGATAGTTTTTTTTTTCCCCCAGCCTCTGATCATGAGCATTTGGCTGGCGTTTTGTCTGAGCTGTTTGTTTGGAGTGTTGTATGTTTGTGTTAACTGTTTGGACTGTTGCCTTTCTATGTTTTCTGTTAGCAGTGTTTACTCTCTATACCTTCTGTTTGTAGTGCTATTTGGCTCAGCCATCTGTTAGGATTTTTGCATTTTTATTTTCTCCATACATTCTGTATAGAGTGTTGCTTGTTCGCGCAGTCTTTTCGGGGTGTTGTCTGTCTTTGGCATCTGTTACGAGGGGTCTATTGTTCCGTTTCGCTCAGAGCGGTGTCTGTGCTTGACATCTGATTGGAGTGTTGTCTTTTTTTGTGCTGCTTCTGGAATGTTGTCTTCCTGTGGGTTCCGTGTAGAGTCGTGCTTATCTGTACCTGTTTGAGGTGAGGTCTGTTCTGTCTGGAGTCTTGTCTGTGCTGTGTGCAGGGCTTGTTTGTTTATGCTCTTCGCTTGAAGTGCTGTTTGTGTCTTCCACTTGGAGTGTTGTCTGTACTTTCTGCTTGAAGTAACATCGGTTTGTGCTGTTTGTTTGGAATGTTGTTTTGTTTGTGTCCTCTGTCTGGGTTGATGTTTTATCTGTGCTGTTGTTTGAAGCGACGTTTTTGTCTATCGTTACAGGTTTTGTCTGTTTGTACAGTTTGTTTGGGCTAACGTCAGTTTGCGTCGTCTGTTCGGTGCGACGTCAGTTTGTGCTGTGTCTTTCGGAGTGTTGTTTGTCTGCTCGTTCTGTTTTAAGTGCGTTTTTCCCTGTGCCCTTTGCCAGAGCTGTTTGCTGTGCATACTGCGCCTGTAATACTGTCCGCGTGTGCCGTCTTCGATGTACACCCTCTGTCTTCTACCCTTCTGTCCAGCTGAGGCTTTCTTAATGGACTCTTCTCTGGCTGATGTTCAGAAACACTTCACAGTGTCATTCTGATGACAGTCAGAGATGGTGCCAGTAAACGTAACCCTGGGGAGAATCTTTACACCCGCCTCAGCAGACTGCAGCAATGAATCAAAACAGCCTTACCTCATATTCTCTGATCATTACGATGAGACAGCGTGATGAATAATAAATATCGTGTCAGAAATGAACTTTTTTTTTGGTACCTTCACGTCTAATCTGAATTCAGGTCTGCTCTGTGGTTCAGGCAACGCTGAGTCATTTCATTTTGCATGTTTGTCTGATGCTCAGGTAATGACTCTGTGTTTAGAAGTCTCTGATGTGATGACCGGTCTAGTTTTTTTTTTTATGTTTATTTCCTTTTTCTGTCTGAGCTGACTGAAAGATTGAGTTGGTTGGAGTAGTTTGACTTTTGGATAGAGTCATTAGGTTGTGGACGGACGGGCTTGTTTGGCTTTCTAAGTGTGCTCGGTGGTTTTCAGCACTCGGTTGTTTTGGCCATGGGAGAGGGTTGAAAGGCTCTCAGAGTGTCTGCTGAAAGTACATACATTTGCTGACTGACAGCTTCTCTTTGTTCAACATCTTTGAGCTTTCCTTTCACCTGTAATTAGCTCCAGCAGAGAAGAGGAGATACACACACTCACACACGACACGGCAAAATACATGTACATAGAGAAAGTGAGAGAGAGAGAGAGAGAGAGAGAGAGAGAGAGAAATAGGTTGCCCACAATCTCTAACACAAACACACACACACACACACACACACAAAAGCAGCAATCTAAAATGATATCCTTGTGTTTGATACCGCAGGTGAAGGTCTAACCTTCCTATTCAGTCAAGTCCTCTCCTTCTGTATAAAATAAACTAATTTCTCAATCTGTTTTCTTTACACTAGCATTGTCACTCAGCTCTTAACCTTAAGTCCCAATCTCAGGTCTCAACACTGGGCAAGAGTAAACTTCTACACCCTCAGGAGTCTGGAAGGCAAAAAAAAAACCCCAACCTTCATCCTGCCTTTTTATAACATGCATTTGAATCAGACGTAATGAAACACCTGCCCTGGAGTCATGTGACTTTGCCTCAGGCAGATCTACTCATGTTGCATATGTGATTATGTCATTTGACAGAGCACATGAAGAGAGCGTGATATGGTAAGTAATGTATAATGTACAGTTAATGAGTCAGTTGTTAGAAAATACACTTTGACAGACTGATGTACATAAGCGGAAGGGGGCTTTTAATCACCCCAAAGCGGGGGGGGGGGGGGGTATTTTCTGACAAATTAACTCATTCAGCGAGTATTATCCTGCTTATTCCATGGTTGCTTAGCCTCAAAAATGAAGTCTCAAAATAATCTTTTAAATGATCTTATTAAGATGATTTGTATGTTTCTGGCTTCCACTGCCAAAAAAAAAAGAGTTCCACTCCAGACCATAGGCTGATAGCTCTTGCTCAGCAAACATCTCACTGTTGGTTTGAGTCAGTGTCTAGCAAAGTCAAACACCTTGTCGCTCGTTGCAGATCATTTTGGCAGTTAATTTTCTCTCTTCATTATATAGTCATAATACTTTGCTGTGATATATGCTGTACTATGACTGTGCTATGTCTGTGTTTGTTAAAAACACCATCACATTTTATGAGATATGTTTCATAACAGAACCTTTATGATCCAGCCAGTAGTATATATATATATATATATATATATATATATATATATATATATATATATATATATATATATATATATGTATGTATGTATGTATGTATGTATGTATGTATGTATGTATATATATATACACACACACAGGCACACACACTTTCCATCATTTCTGTTTTACTTTATTTTATCATCTCTGACACCCTGGTTGGTTGGACTGAGTCTGGACTGGAAATATGATTTACTGATTTACAGATCATAGTGTAAAATCAGTCTGTTTGAACCTATTAGAAGCTAAAGAGGTCTGGCCAGTGTCGAATGGACAGAGTGGAGCTCTGTTTTAAGCGAGTGAGTTCCCTGTACTCTATAAATCTAATGCTAATCAATCCTCACAGAGAGTTTTACATTTCCATCTCTGAGCCCTTCAGTCTTTAAAGTTTTCTCCCTGTGTTGTACATAGAATGATTTTGTTTTAACATACAGTGGGGTTTTCTTTCATAACCTACTCCCTCATCTTACATCTAGGTTCTCTCTCACTCTCTCTCATCCTTTACCTCTCCCTCTATCCGTACTGAGTTGTTTATCTGTTTATTTATTTACTCATTTCTTTTTTACTGGCTTTATCAAACCTGGATAGTTTAACTTAAGTTTTGTGCATTACTTAAGGGTTTTTTTTCTGTGACTGGTACACAGTAAGCGTATTGTTAAAATTCAACTTCAGATTCTCTCTCTCTCCCTCTCTCTCTCTCTCTCCCTTTCTCTCTCTCTCTCTCTCTCTCTCCCTCTCTCTTTGTTCTCTTATTGAAATGAGTCTCTTTGTTTGATGCACAGTGCAGATTATTTAAATGTTTTTTTCTTTCTTTTCTTCATTATAGCGTCACATCTTTCTGAGCAGGAAAACAAAGAAAAGAGAAAATTTATCCCACAAGCTGTCATTAATGCTCCCGTACTTTTTATACAGGCCACACAATACACATCACTGCAAATCTCTGTCAGAGTGACGGAGATTCTTACAGATTGTGAAATTGACATTTTGATATACCTGGCGTGGGCTAAATATGTGTATTGATTTGGGAATATGAATGAAAGTGTGTAGAGTCTCTTCTCATTTCTCTTTTGTGGCGTTGGTCTTGCACCTTTTTACTGAGGCTGGATGTGTTTGCAATGTTATCTCTGCACTCTGCTTATTACAATGTGACCCGTGTTCTGGACTTTTGTTGAAATTATCGCCATTGCTCTCGGGAGCTAGCCGCTGCAGTCAAGAACTCCATTATGTAAACATCAATTTTATCAGATATTATCAGTTTGATGGAGATTAATGAAACTCTCCACACACAAACACAGTCCCGCCCACTCACTCCAACGCCCACTGAAATATCCACACACACATGCACACGCACACACACACACACACACACACACACACACACACATACACTTCCATGCAATCACACACACAAATTAGCCATCAATAATATCTAGCAGGGCCATATTAAGGGCACGCTCGATGGTATCTGATTGGTCGGTTTCGGGTCGTCTGTCCATTTTCGCCGGATTCTGCCGCTCTGTCCGGCACGACGGAAGCAGCGCGTTAAATACTGTCACACAGTGGGCAGACTCGACGGAGCGACACATCGGAATGACAGCTACACTCTCCTTTCCAATCACACACACGTCAAGTTCACTCTGGAATCCCAGGAATAGCTCTTCAGCATGGCTGAAATTACATGACAACTATGAAAGAGTCCAGGGTCGAGCCAGAACGAGGGGGAAATAAAAAAAAACCCAACAATATCAACCAACTCAGATAAAGCAACTCAAGCAGTACTGCTGATTTCCACATATTTGGTTGACATATGTCATAATGACTGACAAGTGAAAAATGATAACGTTTGCACTGCATTGATCATAATAAAAAATGTCTTTCTTTTTTTTTTTTGATATAATGGGGTCAGGAGTTTTCCATGTCTTTTTGTTTGTCTCAGATCCAGATCCCAGTGTTATCTGTGCTCTCTCACTTCTTTATTCCTTCCTTTCTGTCCTCTTCTTTTCTCCCTTCTCTCACTTTGCTTCTATCTCTTGGCATCTCTCTGATTTTATCTTCAAGCCTCAGATGAGGGAGAGCATTAATCCGCAGAGAAAGACAGCAATGGAAGGGAGGGGAGGGGAGGTGGGGAGAAGAGAGGAGGGAGGTGGAGAGAGTGAGAGAGAGAAAGAGAAGAGAGAGAGAGGGAGAGAGAGAAGTCACAAGACTGAAAGATAACCCTTTGCCTTCAAGACTAATTCATCAGTAATTGGAGGGATGTTAAGCTACAATCCATTTCAGCACTTCTCTCCTATACATTCGTAACACACACACACAGACACACACACACACACACATACACATACAGAGAGAGAGAGAGAGAGAGAGAAAGAGAGAGAGAGAGAGAGAGAGAGAGAGAGAGAGATGCTTGTTTCTGTCTCTGAGCTTCGTGTAAGTTAAACACGCAGCCAGAAATAAAAACAATCGCCCAGCTTTTCAATAGGGCATTGATTCCCCCACACGTTGCCAAGGACAGCTTCATTCACCTTGGCATTGATTCTACAAGTGTTCTCAAACTCTATTTCAGAACTAGCTCAGGCCCCGTGGATTTGAGCTCTGTCATCCGGGAACACACATCATTTCTATCAGGTTCCAAATCCCTCACCGCGGAAAGTAGGCAAATGCTTTTGTAACTTACTGGGGGGTTTGACTTTTTTTTTTGAGTGGACCTAATCCATTCCAAGAAGACGCACGCCAACCCAATGACTGAGTCATCAGAACCCTTCACTGTGTGAAGCACTTAGTTGTTTTGGGTTTTTTTTTGGAAAGCTTGTGTCTCACATGGACGCTTGGTGAGAACATGAGGAAGAATGACTCAGCTCACTGTACGACTTCCACCGCTCAGTCGACCGCAGCCTGTGGTCTTTGCGTCACGTAGTTCACAGTCATTACATTTTTAGTACAAATGATCCCTTTCTGCAAACTTCTCAGTGGGCAGTTCTTTGTGAAAGTGCTCGCTCTGCTCAAGCCCCTCGACGAACATTCGCAGTTGACTGATTCAGCTTCGCTTGTTTGTTTTGCCTTGAGTTTTTAAACTGGTGGGCAGACACTTGGTGGAGAGTGCGCGGTTTCGGCCGTTGTTGGGATAGCTGTTTGTGTCCAGGCTGACATAGTTTTTACAGTAACCTGACTGGTCGCAAAGATTTCAGCGCTGAGGCTCGTGCTAGACACGACCCCCCCAAAAATCTGTCCTCTTTCAAAAATCCCCCCCAAAAAATCAGGCTATTTTCAAAAATACAAAATCAGTTCCCTTTCAAAGCCGCTGAAATGACCTCCTCTGGCCATGCTAGCCAAAGTAATGTCTAATTGAGTCTGTCCACCATTTTTTTTACACATGACCCTAATCATACTAGTATGTTTTCATGGCAGAATCAACCAGTAACAGCGCGGGAATGGAAGCACCCGCTTTCAGACTGCTCTGTATCCCTTGTGTGTTTTAGCATTTCCTTCATTTTAGCACTTACCTGTGCATTTTCTCCTCTACATTGAGAATCCAATTTGAGTGTCGTTTCTTTCTTTTTTTTTTTTTAATCTTATGTTTGGAACTGGAAACCTCAGATCTTAGGTAGCAGAGACTCATATCTCAAAGTCTCTGAAGTTTAAGAGCATGAGGAAGGATGGGGGAAAAAAAAAAAACCTCACCTGTTTGGAAAATGCCCAGCCAACTTCCCTCTTCTCATCTTCACAGTGAGTGTCCTAATAGACTCTCCAGAGTCTTTGTGCCTCTGGTAGTAAAAGTAATCATCTGCAGCAGGCCAGTGGACGGTGCTAGTCATGCTGATGGAGGTGGTGGTATACAGTGTGTGTGTGTGTGTGTGTGTGTGTGTGTGTGTGTGTGTGTGTGTGTGTGTGTTCGCACGCACGCGCGTGTGTGTGTGTGAGTCAGTGAGTGAGTGACTGAGAGAGAGAGTGAGAGAGCACTTTAACTACTAGCTCTAGCCTTTAAATTATCCATTAACAAGCAAAGAAGGAAAGAAAAGATAACTAAAGACAGTGTGTGTGTGTGTGTGTGTGTGGGGGGGGGGGTGGGGGGGGGGGGGGGGGGTGAGATGGTGTCTGCCTCTCTGTTTTGGGGAGAGGTGATATTTTCATCAGTGGGACAGTGCTAGCGTTAGCCTCCAGGCTAGCTGTTGAAAGCTTGGGTAGGACCCAGGCAGACTGAGCCCCATGTGTGGCAATTATCATCTCACCAGTAAGTGCCAAGGAGCAGCCTAAAGGGACATGCTTTTTATTGATGTCCCCCTGCCCCTGAACACACACCCTCTCCTCTGTTAACACCATGAAAGACTTAAGACAGACTGAATACAGGCTACTTATTTTAAAATAATATGTAATTTATACAGATTAGCTGATACCTATGAAAGAACAAAAAATGACTCTCTCTCTCTCTCTCCCTCTCTCTCTGTCGATTTATCTATGGGGCTTCATATTTATGCATGTGTGCACCATATATCTATCTATCTACACACACACACACACACACAAATATGTATATATATGTATGTATGTGTGAATATGGGGAGTTTCATATGTCACCATAAGGCAGTATGGAGGGGTGAAGGACAGACCATTCAGATGGAATTTGAGTCATTTTTCTTGGGCAGACACTACATTTACATTCACATCAGTGTGTGGTGCTGGTATTGCTGATGTTTTTCTGTCTCTGACGCTTTTGCCAGTCAGTGTCCTCTCCTGTCTTGTGCCAGACAGCCATTTCTGGAGGCTAAACACTGTAATAAGCTGGGTTATTGATATATATTTTTTTCAAGAGTTTTACATGACTAGGGAATGATTTACAAAAAGGCAAAGACAAAGGAAAGCAGAGTGTTTATTTCGTATCAGAAACAAACTAATAAAGACAAACAAACAAACAAACAAACAGAGATGTTAGACGTGACTGAATCTTTCTAATATTACATAGAGAGTTGACATAGCATTCCATAGTTTATAAATCCATGGTGTTGTGTGTGTGTGTGTGTGTGTGTGTGTGTGTGTGTGTGTCCTGCATGGTTCTGGTGATTAAGGCTCTGTGTTTACAGTGCGTCTCCTGCCTGTGACTCTGAGTGCATTCTCCAGCAGTACAGCCTGGACTGCCTGTGGCAGGGAGCCAATGGGAACACAGCTGGCTGCATATTTTTGCATGGGTCAGCTGGTCAGGGTCAATCTCCCCATTTGGCCCAGCGATGGGCCCCACTGGTCAGGTGTGTGTAGAGACGTGAATAGAGTCAAAGGAGAGCACTCTCCTCCCAGTTAAGATGTGGTATTTAATGTCACCACAGAACTTAAAGTCTGAAAAAAACAGTGTATTCATATGTAATGTGGGAAGAGAATGTTCACTCATTCCCTACTCTGTAATGGGTACACTTAGAAGTTTACGGGTTAAAGGCAATTCAAGGCAAATTGTAAAATAAAGGGTGTTTTTTATTGGATTCTGAATCAGAAAATAATGGATATGAAAAATGGCCACAGAATTGGGTATGAGATGTTATCATAGTTTTAGCTTTTTTTGTTACGTGATCAGAATATTTTGGGGATTTCATTCAAACTCAGATCATGGTTTGTAGTAAGAGCTCTGGAGAGGCCTCATGCATTCACTTAGATCCTAAGAGCAGGACTCGCTCTGCTGAGTGCATGTGTGGTGTGTGTGTGTGTGTGTGTGTGAGTTTTCCTGTTTGTGTGTGTGTGTGTGCTTGCGTACATGTGTGCGTGTGTATGTGTGTGTATATATATGTTGTCTCCTGTTCGTGTTTTTTGTATATATGTGTGTGTGTGTGTGTGTGCATGTGTATGTGTGTGTATGTAAATGTGGTCTCCTGTTTGTGTTTTTTGTATGTGTGTGTGTGTGTGTGTGTGTGTGTGTATTGTGCTTGCGTATGTGTGTGTGTATGTATATGTGGTCTCCTGTTTGTGTTTTTTGTATGTGTGTGTGTGTGTGTGTGTGTGTGTGTGTGTGTGCGCGTGCGCGTGTGCGTGTGTTTGTGTGTCTGTGCGTCTGCACACATGCATACATTCTGATATTCTCAGATTCAAATAAACCCTCTCTCTTTTTCTCTCTGTGGCTAATATAACAAAACAAGCTTCTCCACAATGCCAGTGCCTGTAGAGACTCTGGCCACCACAGTGTTGAGCATCCCCTCATCCCTGCCAGCCAGAGTCCCACACCCAGCAGGAGCTTTGCCGTGAAAAGCCAGTGCCTTGAAGAAGGCCGTGGGACTGCGTGTGTGGGTAGCTAGAGCCCCGCTGAGGCCCTAGAGCTCCAGGGGCTCTCCTTCTTCATTTTCATGTTTTTCACACGTATGGATTTTGCCCTCACCGTGAAAAACCATTTTAACTTCGTGGCCTCCTGCTAGCTGAAACCACACTGTTTTTTTTGTATCGACTTTAGTTTCTGTTGTTTCCCGTGCACGTAATCAAAATAGATTGGTAAAAGTCATGCTTTTGATTTTTTTTTTTTTCGCTAAACCCGGAGTATGTGTGTGCGTGTGTTTTAACCCTCCCCCCCCCCCCCCCCCCCCAGTATTTGTGTCCGTTTAGTAGTTGGCTTGTGTATTGGCAGCTGTATGAAATATTAGATTCCCGGTCTCATCTTATTCTCCTTCCATGAGGAAAGTCATTTTCACAGCTCATTTGAGACGACAGCATATACAAACAGACAGCTTGGGAGGGGACACACAGATGGAATGAGTGTCATTTGTTAAAGAAGCTCTATGACAGACTGTTTGATAAGCTCTGTTAAATCTAACTGGGCTACCTCACAAGCTGATTTACTATGATCCAAGTCAAATTTGTAAGAATCTTATTCTCTCTCTCTCTCTCTCTCTCTCTCTCTCTCTCTCCTGTCTTTCTTGCTTTTTTGCTTTAGCATCTGACTCAAACCATCATCGTTCATCAAACAATTCCTCTCATCCACTCCATAATTCCACTCCATCATTCACCAGAGCTGGCCTGACTTTTCCTTTCCCTTCTCCTGAAAATGGAAAAAGTGTCTATGGCCTGGAACCTCTGTGAGAAATACTACTCATGTTGGCTTGCCATTTATGCACACACACACACACACACACACACACGGGCACACAAACACACACAGGCACACACACACACACATGGGTACACACACACGCACCCACGTGCACACATATACACAAAACACAAAACCGTTGAGAAGATTCTGGGTCATTTCATCCTGTTTGGTTTGTTAAATACAGGCTGTCCTCATGCCCTATGATATCAGCTGTGTTTGATCTCTGTAGAAAAAATAAACATGAGCAGTTGTGTCTGGAATCTCGCGGGGTGGATTTAAGTTCTTCGGTCTGTCTGCACTACTGTACTGTATTACCGCAGTTAATAATCCATTTGACACATACGTGCCGGCACTCTCGTGTTTTCACAGCTAAACACAAATTACTAAAAAAAAAAAATTAATATTCCCGCACGCTGTCCGCTGTTTGGGAATACACCATTGGTGCTGTTTTTCATTTGAGTGCAAAAATGAGAAACTAGCCATTGTTTTTACACTGACTGATCCACGTTAAGACAACATAACGGAAAATGTTATCTTTTTTGCATTGTGTTGTTTCTTTATTAATTTGCATAATTGGCTAGCCATCAAAAGTTCATAAATTCACAAGAGGGAGATTGAGAAGAAAATTACTTTGTATGTTTGTTTGATTTGTAGAATAATCGTCTGAGTGTGTACTTAATTTCATGAATCAGCTGTCATTATGTTTAACCTATTGTGAGTTCAACCTTTCCTTTTAGTCGCGTTCCCGTCCAACTGACTCCTTCCCATGCATAATTACATTTCAGTACCATGGACAGCTCTGTGGTAGGGCCCATGCTATGTGACGGGACTATTTCACAGTACAAGTGACAGGACATGTTTAAGCACCAAGGACAGCTCTAGTGTGACTGTGTGTGTGTGTGTGTGTGTGTGTGTGTGTGTGACTGTGTGCATATTAAATAATACATACGGACCCCCTTTCACTTTAAGCCTGAATTTCCCCGTAGCAGTTTACAAGCTTTTCATTCAGCTGTTGTCACGGAGACGCACTCTTAACACAGAGAGAACGCGGTTCCATTCTCCTCTCCCACCCGTCTCTGATCAGCACAGGTGGAGCTGTTTAAGGGTTCACTATGACTCTCTGGGGGTGGGAAGAGAGACAGATGGTTCACTTTGCCCCCCTTAACCCCCCCCCCCCCCCACCCACCCACCCCCGCCTCAGCCCTCCTGCTACCACTCCCCCTAGCAGTGCCCCGTACATATGCCTAGTTCTTCTTTACACAGGCTCTAAGCACCGCAGCTGAGCAACAACCCATACAGCTGTGTGGAGTATGACCTGTGCAGCTAGTCCCCTGTTACACAGAAATAACCAATTCATTACCACAGACAACACTTTACCCACAGACCCAGAGTGGAGAAGCTGAGGGCCATATAAAAAGCAGTGTGTGTCATTTAAATACAAAGCAAGTGAACACAGCTACTCACTCAGATGTGCTTCACTTTCACACACTGTCATTCCTTCACTGACTGTGTGCGCGGTAGTGTGTGCGCGTGTGTGTGTGTGTTTGTGTGTGCGCGTGTGTGTGCGTGTTTCTGTGCGCATGTGTGTGTGTGTGTGTCGAAGGCCATGGTTTGCATTCCCATGTTGCCAAGTTTTTGAGCTGATTTCACCAAACGAATCCATGTAACAATGCCTCAAAACACACACACACACACACACACATACACACACACAATAAAGATGTCTTGTTTGAGAGGGTAAGAGAGGAGAGAGAAAAAGTAACATTTTCTTTCAGTCTGAGTATTTTTCTCCCTTAAATAGACTTAAATAGACATATTCTTACTTCGGTTTCCTCTGGATTCGGGCCCTTTTTCAGCATGCAGTTAGATTGTTAGATTATTCATGTGCTCAGCACTAGGCACTCCCATCGATGAGAGATCTATGTGGACAATGATGGATGACAGCCGTCATATAATAGCCCTCACGCCAGTGGGAGACCTTTTTCCCATTTGTTGTGATGATTTACTTGAATGATTTCTCACTCTGGTTTAGAATAGAACGCTTGTGTTAAAGCTCATTTTGAAATTAGCGGTGAGCTGCATTCTGGTTTCATTTTCTTCGGCTAAAATATTGTAGCTGTCGTGCAACCTAACCTGCGTGGTGTTTTACTTCTTTTTTAAGGTCATATGTGAGGTAATCTTAGGAAAAGCCTCTCTCTTAAAAAAAAAAAAAAAAAAAAATCTTTGTCCCACCCTCACTAATCGTGCGCTTTTTAGCTATTCAGTCACACTTTTTAGCACTTGAATGGGAAAACAAGACGGACTAGCGTGAAACAGATGGCACAGATCCAAGCCCTGTGAAAATATTTACCGAAGTCAAGGAAACAGCGATGACGAGAGGGTCTGCGGGATAAAGGCGAACGCGTGTGTGTGTGCGCGAACGCGAGCGCGAGCGCGAGCGTTCTCCTAATGACCCCGAGGGTAATTTCATGGGTTGGCAAGTAGTGACAAAACACCGCGGCTGTTTCTTTGACTCCACAGATGTGTCGCAGGAAGTCATTTTCCAGGGGAATAATGAGAGACGGCCGGTTGACAGGCACGGCGGGGACGGAGCATCTGCCAGGCGAAGGCGGGTCCGTGGGGCTTGAAGGAGACGCCTGTCAGACAAACTATTAATGAGACGTTGCCCAAATTAATGCTTCCTTCTGCTAATTATTTGTGCGCGCTGGGACCAGGAGGATATTCAGGGATCGCTTGTGGAGAGGCTGAGAGAAGCGGCCGCTGGTTGCAACACCCCCCACACCCCCCCTCCTGAAGTGGCTCTCTGTTGGCCAGGCGGTCCTGGGGTCTGTCAAGAATGGCCTCTGAGAGAGACGATTTGAGGTCAGCAGACTGAGGATGGGTTTTAAGAGGTGGTGCACTGTTTGAACAGGGTCATGGCAGACGGCACTGCCTTTGGTGTGCAGGGTCTGAACATGTTCTGTTTTGGATGGAAGGGATGAATTTTCTGTCAGGGGGGAAAAATGGTTTTGTGCATGTTTTGTTATGCACAAATGAGCCAGTGTGGTTGTTAATCTGTGTTTTATGGTCCAGCTTGTTTTGCTCAGAGGCTCACAGGTGTACACACATACACACACACACACACACAATATGAAACAAATACTCTCGATGTGCGTGTGCGTGTGTGTGTGGCTCTCTCTCTGTCTCTCTCTCTCACTCTCTTACACACACACATACACACGCACATAAACACACAGACTCATTCACACATTTTATTGAAGGTGGTAATATTATCTGTCGAGAGGGGAGAGTAGAGCCCTCCCTAATTCACTGGAATCATCCTTGCTTATGGCTTTATGGAGCCCCTGCTAATTCCTGACTGACCCCTGATCTGCAGTCTCTGAGATTAAGAGAAGAATCACAAGGCATTAGCACCCTGACACTGGAGATTAGCACTGCTCTCTCTCTCTCTCTCTCTCTCTCTCTCTCTCTCTCTCTCTCTTTCCTCATCTCTCTCCCTCTCTCTTTCACCCTTCACTCTATCTAAATGGGCACTCCTGAGAACCTGACTCCCTGACTTAACATGGCTTAGTAGCACCATATCAAAGTAGAGCAGAGGAATCCTAATTAGCTATGTGTTTTATTCAGTCATATATTCACTTAAGAGACGGCAGGGATTGAGCTCATGGAGAACAGACAATACTGCTGTGCATTTCAGCGCAGGCAGGGGGATGAATCAGAACAATGAGATATCTTTCTTTTACTTGAGGTTTAACTTCAGGAATTAGATGGATTATTACGTCCGTCTACTGATCTGTCTGTCTGTCTGTCTTTCTGTCTGTCTGTCTATCTGTCTGTCTCTCAAACCCTCTATCTATCTATCTATCTATCTATCTATCTATCTATCTATCTATCTATCTATCTATCTATCTATCTATCTATCAGTCTGTCTGTCTGTCTGTCTAACAGTGTAAAACACATGTCTGTGCACTTCCTCATTAGAGTGCTTTTGTGTATGTGAGTCTACAACTGCAACTGTGAGAGCACAGGGTGTCTAAGCCATGCATGTGACTGTGTTATATATGCACACACACACACACACACACACACACACACACACACACACATACCAATGCTAATACTAATCCACAGGGCCTCCTGTGTGAAGGTTCATTTGAATATGTGTGCTGAACAGGCTGGCATGTATTGAGGTGTGTCTGTTTTTATGGAGAATACTTTCCGGAGCTCCACCGTGCCTCAGCATAGATTTTTCAGCTCATTTGCCTCAGAGCAATGCAGACGGTACTTTAGCTAGATGGAGCCTTCGAGTAGAAATGATGGTTTTATTTTATTATTGTTTTTGGCTGAGCTTTCAGCCTGTGTGTGTGCGTGTGTGTGCGTGCGTGTGTGTGTGTGTGCGTGCGTGTGCTATCGGTGATAATACGTCTCCATTCCCCTCCTGTATTCCTCGCACTACACTGCTGTTTACATTGTTTGAGAAATGGTGAGACACAAGTCGTTGCTAGAGGGACTCATTAAAGATCAGCGGAGCTCTGGTTTTGCTGAGGTGCAAGGCTTTGGATACTTGACTGTGCTGCCTAATTACATGGCAGGTACTGGGTTCATTTGAGAACAAAGTTTGAAGTGAGACTCTTCTGCTACTGCTGAATCACTGTCTGGTGGCCCCTGGTATTGAACATCAGCTAATGTCTCAAAGTCCAAATCTCACTACTCAAAAACCATTGGCCTGCAGCAGTTGCCAATATTGTGACCTTGAGTAGAATCTCTCTCTCTCTCTCTCCCTCTCTCTCTCTCTCTGGCTCGCTCACTCTCTTGTATAAGCTATGTTTATGATTGCTGCTTGGCTCTTTAGGTTCCTCTGAGGTTTGGTGTTGATTTGCACACGACAGAGGTCGGAAGTGCACAAAATCACAGATGTTGGTCCTGTAAGCTGGCATTTGTAATCACTGCTTCATTTCCTCGGTCTGGTGTCAAGGACTTCTTACAAATACTGTAAATTGAAATATTATTTCTAGGTTTGTTCTGTTGTCGACTCATTGAGTTGACATGTAACCACGCATATAAAAACTGTGAATGCTCACTGAGCATGGGGATTTTTGCCTTGGATTTCAGTGCCCACATCTCCACTGGCTTGCAAGGGTTTATCTGTAATGGTGGGTATTTAAATTCTATGGTCTGTCAAACTCCCTTCCATTAATATTCAAATGAAAGGTGAGATGTGCATGTAAGTACACTTCTAGGGAAGTTAAGGTCATTCAGTTGGTGTGATGTTACACTTACTTTTATATGGGATTAGTGAGGCATAGACTTCTCCTATTTCACTCTGTTGTCAGGTTACCCCCCCCCCCTCCTTGCTTTCTCACTGTCTCACTCTCTCACTCTCATACTCTCTCATCCATTCAGTCTCATTATTTATCTTCACTGTTTCCTTTCAAAGCGTCTGAAAAGGTTGATAATGCAGAGGAGAAAATTACTACTTGCTTGGCGCATGCAAGCAGCGTGTTTCTCTATCTCTCTCTCGTTTTCGGTTTTCGTGGGTGTGTATATGTGTGGGAGCGTTTTGAGTGCGGTTGAGGATTGTGTGTCAGACTACGAGGAGCCTTACATGACGCTCAGTAGATTTACCCGACCTCACCTGTTCTGTCCAATGAGATTACTGTCCACACGTCATGTGCATTTACACAGATATTCTTAGGGACAGATCGAGAGAGAGAGAGAGAGAGACAGAAAGAGAGAGAGGGAGAGAGAGAGATGCACTTTCCCTCCGGACACTACGGTAATCGAAGCACTATCCCTCTCATTTAAGACGTAACCGTGTGCCTCTCTGGTCCGCCCTCTGAATTCCGAGGCGGGGGGGGAGAAACACTAATTGATATCGCTAACTTCTGGGAAGCATCCGTAAATATAGGAGGCGATAGACAGAGGGCAGTCTAGCGCTGGTGAGTGTGACCATGAGCTGGATGCATTTCACTCGTGCAGCCAGTGCTTTGTGAACCTGTCCGGATAGGATCTGCGTAGTTTTGGAGCCAGCATGGTAAGATGACATTTTTTATTCTTCGTTTGACTGCCTGTCATAAATGACATGGGTATTCTGACAACAATTTGAAGAGACACTGAGTAATCCTTATCATGTATGTCCATATCATGTTGAAACTGACTATAATTCCTGTAAATACTATGAACTGTTGCAATATTGTGTGTCCGTGTCAGACTGACTGAGAAAAAGGCATGGTTTGCCTTTGTCATTGCTGGTCTCTTAACGTCTTAAAAATAACACATAGTATATAAGTGAAAAAAATGACACAGCCTAGTAGTTCAGACCATGTGAACGGCTTTTAGCTCTGTTCTAGCTGGAGTCAGGTGCTAACAGCTTTAGAACAGCCGGTCATCCGCCACTGTTCTTTGTAGACCTCTTGAAAGTGAAGTTTTAAAACCTAGTGCAAGCTACAGATACACAAGCTGCTCAATATTGTTAGTGTGAATGCTTTACAGTAAATTGCTGCTTTAATTTGATGAGATTATAAATGATCTTTATTTAGCGGTCTGCGTTTATAAATGAACGATAAGACCGGACGATCTTTGTGGTGTTTTTCCTGATAGCTTACTCGTGTCATGCTCACATCAGCGTCTTGAAGAAAACGAACATGTCGGAGTCGCTCTTTGGATCTGCTCCAAAAACAGTACGACCTAATTTATTCGCAGTATCATGGATCTTCTGTTTGTTTCTTTCCCGCTTGGCTTTATGAAGCTCCAAACTCTAACACTGATGTCATTCATCACTCACATTTATTACCTCCTTATCTTTGGGTCTCTCTCTCTCTCTCTCTCTCTCTGTGTGTGTGTGTGTGTGTGTGTGTGCGCAGACCGTGTCTCTCTTGACTGTCCCGCAGCGCTTCGTCTGGATCAGCTCACACTGTCAGCGTGATAGGAATGATTGATTTAATTTATTATTAGTAGTAGTATTTTTAAATAAAAAAAGTTAACGAAGCCAGTCAGTCCTGTGCAGTCATACGCGTCCTTTGAATTCAGGCAACGCAGTTTATAGATTTAGGTTGTCTTGTGAAAATTAAGGGACGTCTTTACAGAAGGGATTTTTTTTTTCAGAGGGATACCTTGTAAATGATACTTTCCGCCGTACAGGATGTCTGCTAGAGAGTATTAATAAGCGTGACGTGTTCCTTAGGCGTAATGAATAGTTTCCCTGTTCAGAGTAAACTGAGGAGGATTCGCCTTGCAGCTGCATACGATGTGCACAGAAGCAGATCTGAAGCACTAGACACACGCACGCGCGAGCGCGCGCGTACCCACTCACAAACACGCGAGCGCGCGCACACACACACACACACACACACACACACACAAACAAATACACACACGCACTCAGTGTCTGACAGTGAGCAACAGAGTGAAAGAGAGCAAGAGAGAGAGAGTAAAAGAGAGAGAGGGAGAGAGAGGACTATCCTCCACGTTAAGGGCATATTAAACCCTTTGGGTGTTTTGTGCACCTCCTAAAACCTGTTAGCTTCGGTGTAATTAAATGTTCAAGCCTAAAGACACCTAGTGACATTGAAATGTGGAGTCTGAATTCCCTTTGGTCTTGTTAGTTTGAAACATTCTTACCTAATCTAAAATTTATCTCATGGTTCTAATTGAAGTGCAAGAGGAGTCGAGACAAAAAGTAATTTAAAACCCAGTTCTCTTACACATCACCTATTGCACTCTGGCTGGCAGAGACGGCATTCTAATACGCCAAAGCAAATCCTTTGATGTGTGAGGACTACACATTCGTACATTAAGGGTGGAGTGTGGGGGACCCTTAACTGGTAATCGATTGAACGCGTTCAGTAGTGTCAGAGAATGTCGCACATGTGACACCTGCAGCATGTTGCAGGTCCTCCGTTCCCGGTCATGAGGAATAGATGGGAGAAGTAATCGAATAGGGCCCATTGCATGTTAATGAAATGTGTTCAAACATCATATTACCTCTCACGTCATCATCTGAGAGATATATTGTTTTTCTGTCATGGGGTCTTCGATAAATTAAATTGTTGACAGTCAAGAAATGTTCTCTGCATGATCGCTTAGCACTGTTAGAATAATACATTGGGAAGGAAGTGAGGGAGTGAAATCGCGTTGGAACTTCTTCCTTGTCCATCACATTTTTTTCTTTTTTCTTTTTTGTCTTTTTTTTTTTTTATGTGAGTGTTTTTTAGTACTGCCCAACCCAGAAGCGTTTTCTTGGCATTTTGTGACCATCTGTCAGGTCATATTTGACAGTGTTGTAAAAAGATCTGTGAGGGTTGTAAAAATGTTTGAAAGGTTACATTACGGGCTGTTGCTGAGGTTCGTTATTTTCAGAGCGTTGTTAAAAAAAAAAAAACATCGCTGCTTTGCCTTGGGGTTCCTCTCCAAGGATACCGATGCCTCGCTATGGCAAAATGTCCACGACGTTACACAAAGGCTTTGTAGATTGCTAAGGCAATTACTGCAAGGTCAGGGTCTGGCATGCCCTCCTGACCCTCTGTCTCATGGACTTAGACTTGACCTCTGACCTTTTGTATAATACATTCGGGGCATTCTTTAGAAGGCTACACTGATGGAGGATTTGGGGGGGGGGGGTCATGTGATATATTAATTAGAGGAGAGTTAAGGATGGTGCATGGGTGTTGTGGTTTGCATATAGTCACGTGTAAGTGTGTGTGTGTTCTTGTGGCGTGTTTGTTGGAAAGATGGAGATTAAGAAAATAGAGAAATGTAGGGCTCTCAGAACATTTTGACTGTCGGGTCCCGAGCGTATCTAGGCACTGATATGACTGTATTCATATGCACTGTGGACATCTGGGGAAACACGTTTCACCATTACTTGATAAGAGAACCGTGGCTAGTGATGCCTGAAATGATTTCCATCCACAGAGGGAGGCAGAGACAGACAGAAGGAGAGAGGAAAGAGTGCAGCTAAGAGGAGAGGAGGAGGAGGAGGAGAGATAGAAAGAAAACGAGAGGAGAACATACAAAGTGAAAGTGCGGGTTTGATCAACACCTTTTCGGTATCCTTGGCGCATGTCTTTCTTTCTTTCTTTCTTTCTTTCTTTTTTAAATATATTTTCTCAGCAGACAGCATCCGTGCACTGTTATAACATTAAGTTACCAGCCATCATTTATCTGAGAGCGTTCCTTTCACACCGCTGCGTGTTCAGGGCAGGGGAGCCTGACCGCACTAGATCTCTGCTGATGACTGGTCACACACGCCCTGGCATCTCTGAGCCTTCTCTAATCGGTCTCTGCCACACAGAGAGAGAGAGAGAGAGAGAGACAGCCAGCCAGCCCTGGGGAGCAGGTGGAAAGGCCCTGCATTGTAGGCTACCAGGGAGGCAGCATCCTGAGAGATTGCTGGATGTCTACAGTTGAAAAGCAGGGTCGAGGGGAGCAGCACGGTGCTAATGTGATAGAAGAGAGAGCAGATTTTCAGGTTTAGGAAGGACACAGTCCTGGAGGAGCTGTCTGAGTGTGTGTCAGGAGGAGAGCTTGAGGAGAGAGGCAGGAGCCGGAGAAGGGGGTCGGGCGGAGAGCTTTGATGGAGTACTCTCCGCCGCAGATGGACCGTTGGAGCCGAGGCGCTGGACTGCTGACCTTTGGGATGCATTCCAGATGGAGTGGGTTTTACAGAGCTGCTGGAGGTGGACTTTCCCCGTCTGTGTCTCTAGTTTACTTACACGGTTCTGGTACATTCCCTCCCTGCCTCCCTGCCTATGTTTGAAATGTTCACAACATACGCTGATCCAGATGTGATGTGCTGAATAATATTAGACTTAAATTCTCTGTTGGCAAAGAATTTTATATCACCGACATATACATGGGCTAATGTAAGTTGTAGCGTGTTGAATACTTTAATGCAGAAATAAGAAGTCTGGCTTTCTCTTTGTCTTTGATCCTTCTTCTCTTCCAGAGAGTGATATTTTTAGTCTGTCCCTCACCGGATATCCTTGCTCAAAGGGTCTCTTGGTGACATAGAAACACGTCTCATTTGAGATGACATTTTTCAAGGCCTTTAGATATTACACACACACACACACACACACACACACACATATACACACACAAAAACAACAACTATGTGGTTTTGGGCCTGTGTAAAACTCGCAGAAATGCAGTTTGACAAAAAGCAAACACTAAAAGAACAACGTGACAAATCCACTCAAAACTGAAGTCAAATCGTGTTTCTTCTGCGCCGCTTCTACATCGGGTAAACGTTACACGCGTGAGATCCTGACTCCTATGAGACAACCCTGTGAATGACTGGCTGTGAATGACTGGGCTCTTACAGCCGGAAGTGGAGAGGCCTCTCCGGGTTCCAGGAGCTCAGTGTTGTCTGTGCGAGCGTTCATTAATGCGGCCCATTGTTCGCCGGAGTCCTCTCAGACGCTCGCGGCTGCAGCGATGTAAAGAAATCAAGAGTATGGATCATTCTGACACTTAAAGCCGGGCATTTTTATCGCCTCCTCTGAGGAGGAGTACTCAACGAGCAGTGGCAGCATCGCCGAGGTCAAACGCTTACAGAAGAGCTCAGAGCCATTGCGATGACACTTTCGCATAGAAGTGAGATGGAAATAACAGTCAGTCTTGGGATCGTGAATTTTTTTATTTATTTTTTTTGCTCTTCCCGCTCTACATCAATGTTGGAATTTTTGTGAAAACAAAAATATTGATTTCCAAAAAAATATTCTTTCAGTGTTCTTCAGGCAGAGGGCAAATGTTTTAAATGTTTGAAACAACATGGAAATGATTCATGAGGTCTATGCACATCACAACACTCCCACACTAAATATCCCACGTTTTGCAAATTTGAAATGCTTTTCTCAATGTCATATTCATCTGATATGTGGTGGAAAAGTAAATCAATCAAAAAATCAAGCTCCTTGACTTTTATTCGCGCAGTCACGCAAAAATCATATAAAATAGTTCTAACATCACAAAAAAAAAAACCAAAAACAAAAAAAAAACCTGTTGACAGATGTAGCCGTAGAAACGCTTTCACACGGCGGGAGAGAACGTTCCAGTAATTCATGCAACTCCCTTCATTCACTCCAGAGAGTGAGGTGAGAAAGAGTGAGAACAGAAAGCGAGAGGTAGCTACGCGAAACATTCGTAGCATCAGAACAACGAAGAATTACACAGCTGCTTATTACGCTGGAGCTGGAGCCCCTGTGAGTAACCGTATATTGTGATTGGACGAGGAGCTGAGCTTACGTCTTCTCGTGTCAAGCTGTGACACGCCCCCTCTCCTCTCCTCTCCTCTCCTCTCCTCATTCCTCGTGATTCTCCTCGTGTTCTTCGTGTCCGTTGGACAGTTCGCTCCTCTACGGTTACACACTCTTCATTATCACGGCAGCCTGTGGTCAGAGACAAACAGGCACTACCAGCAGGAGGTGTGGTCACCTTCACTGTTCTTTTCTTATTTTCAGCCGTATTTTCCCGCCGGCTTTCCATACACGTCGGTTGAAATGATTCTGTGAGTTCAGGGAGGGATGACACAACTGCTCTGTTGCCATGCTCTAGAGACTGCTCGTTCAAATATCAGTACAGGCTATTTAGTCGTGGAGAATGGTAAACCTGTTAAGGAGAGGAGTTGGCTTTGTGTGTGCTTTGCTTTTTTTTTGCTCGCCCGTTGGGTTGGGTTAATTATTGGAGTCATTACTGACTTTACCTCCCTGCTCTAACTGATTAGATCTCAGTGTGGGGAATGAATAGCACTGCTGGTTTTGGCACCTCTCCCTCCACACTGGCTCACCTCCACTCGCCATGCCAAGATGGCTACAGTGACAAAGTTAGCTCACTCTTTGTTTGGCTGTGTTTGTGTGTGTGCGTGTGTGTGTGTGTGTGGATGCGTGTGTGCGTGTGTGTGTGTGTGTGGATGTGTGTGTGTGTGTGTGGATGCTGTGTGTGTGTGTGGCAGAGAGGGAGAGAGAGAAAGAGAGAAGTAGCGAGAGAGAGAGACAGAGACAGAGAGAGAGAAAGAGAGAAGTAGAGAGAGACAGACAGAGAGAGAGAGAGAGGGGGGGGGATCTTGTTGTATACCTATTTGCCTTTTTGGTTTATGCGACACATGTGTTCCACTTGGTTAAGAAGACACATGTGTGGGTATATCGCCCGTCACTCATACCGACCCAGCCTGAGTGGGGAAAAAAACAGGTTAAATGAAAGAATGAGAGAAAGTTGAATGAACTGGACAATGGTAAAAGTTTGTGCTGCAGTTTTAATGGAGGTGGCTGGAGAGGGGATTAATTAAGGCTTCGCTGTTGAACACGTCTGTGAATCTGTCTCATTTGAAGTGTACCATTTAGATATTCGAGGAGATTTGATCAATTAACTAACCAACCATATGTTTTTGGGTGTGTAATCCATTAGAGTGAGCGCTCACACCGCCACAAGAGTGTAAGCCAACGAGATAAGCCAAAAAATGACAAAGATAAATTCAGACTTGAACACATCACCTGGCCAGAAAAAGACCAGAGTAAATGGCCTATTTTGTCCTGTGTTATACCAGCCTATATTCTCCATTAGATGTTTAATTAAAAATGACAAAACAGAGCTGCTTTCAAACACAGTCCAGGCCTCTCTCCCAATTTAATTACGGCTAATTTAACACATTCCGTGAACATTTCGGTTAGCCTATTAAATAAACTGTTCATAAACGCGATGGGTCTCGCTAATTTACTCCACTTAACGTCTGACCTGTAATCCGATATCTTTGCGCCTCAATATTGTTGTGTGGGCTTATAATGACGAAAAAAAACCAGTTGCCAATCGATATCTGTGGAAGTGTCCTGACACTGGGCAGTGCTCTGAGTCAAAGCGTGTGCAGGTTTTTTTTTATGTGTATGTGCGGTTTTGTGTAGTTTTCTCATTTAGTCATTTAAAGGAAATATTCTTTTCTTTTGCATGTTTCGTAGTTTAGTTTTCCGTACCACTTTTTTTTCCTGCTAAAGAAATCAAAATCACTGGTGTCCTATGAACAGACTCTGCCTAATGGAAGTAAGTTTTCCAAATAAAATAAAATAAAAAAAAGAGATTATATCATAAATTTGAAAGGCTAACCATAGACTGATATGAAGAGCAGTGATTCTGAGTGTAGGATTTAACAGTTGTCTTCTCCACATCATGCACATTGTATTGTCTCTAAAGTTTTGGACCCTCTAGAGTTCCTCAGTGTGTGTGTGTGTGTGTGTGTGTGTGTGTTTTTCCACTTTTGTTCAGGTATTGTTTTTGTTTTTACTTTTTTCATTTTTTATTTATTTATTTTACCAGAGGCTCAAATTTTGCACACTGGTCTCTCCCGTTGAGCTGACAGTGCAGATTTAAAGCACTAAAGATAAAACTTTATTACTGAGGTTTAGATGGAGAATCACACACACACACACACACACACACACACACACACAAAATTAAGTCTGTCTGTGTAAAAAAATGGTGAGGTTTAAATGAAGTAACACCTTTAAACAAAAGCTGTGAAGAATATTGATCTGTCTTTACTGAGAGAAAGAAGGGGAGAGATACCTAATGTGTTTTTAATTTTGAAACAATGTAGTTGGAATTGACCTGTGAAGAGCACCTGAGTTGGAGAATTGGAGAATGGAGTGTGTAGTTAGGCTGGAATTTGCCAAATGATCCTTTCAGTCCTCGTCCAACATCCAGATTGATTCTTCTCCCGTGTTCCCGCTCTCTTTGCTGGGCAGGCCTGTGTCCGGAGCCCCCAGCCCCCCCCCCCCCCCCCCCCAGCCCCCCCCCCCCGCTCTGGAGGAGGGCTTGGCAGGCTAATGCTATAGACGGTACTAATGATATTGACCTTAGAATGGCTCATTACTTTGGAAAAGTGTAGTGGTCTTACTCTGCTCCATTAACTTTCCAACATATGTATATACCACTTTGTGTGTCAGGGAGAATTACACACACCCACACACACACACACACCCACACACACTCACCTTTAATGCATTTGCTGTAATTCTTAGGTGAATAATTGCATGTGAAATTAGACTCAATTCACCTGTAGAAACCATAAGCACACTAGCCGTTTCTGGAGAAGTAGTTTTGCGACAGATATATACGCTTTTCTTCCTCTGTAAACAGTATCTAAATACATAATGCTGGATTAGTCAACAGCCTGTTTTTTTTTTTGGTTTTTTTTTTTGCTGCTGTTGGTTTGCTTCATTAAACTGATTATCCATAAAGAAAGAAAAGTTATTATCTCAAACACTGTGATAACTGTAATTAGCTTTGGTTGGTAGTTGAATGGTAGCACACTAGTTTGACCTTTTGAAGGCTGTGCAGAAAACTTCCCTGTGTTTTTGTGCCGATTAGAGAACAAAGCATTGGTTCTGTCAGAGAGGGCAGGACTGGCTGTCAATCATAGGGTTTTGTTTGGGAGAGTAACAGTCAGTGACCTCGACACCACAGGACCAAAGGACCACTCAGGTCCCTCTCAAAAACGACAGAATTACATCACAAATCCATTTGTCAAAGCCGAAAATGAAAATTTGTTCAGCGTAGGAGTGCACACGTTCACTTCAATCTAAGTGAATTTGTACTTGTTTAGCGTTTTGTAATATTTGTAGCCGCGCGTCTAGATTCGGCTGTTTATGCATTGTCTGCTGTCAAAAAGCCAACTTCAACTCATTGATATATGCGTATGAGTAGATAAATACAACGTTATCCATTTTTCTTGATAGAGTATTCAGTTTTTGGATCTCTTGGTGGTGTGTGGCTGCCTTGTTTCTGTTTTCCCCTAGAGAAATGGGTGGGTGAAGCCTGTCAAAACTCAGGCTTTGGAACCCTGCATCTAACGGATAATTATGACAACATAATATGGCATTCCGTATCGTGTTCGCTTGTTTGTGTTCGGGATATTCGCTTGTATTCTACTTTGATGTCAAATGTTTTGGTGCGCGTAATTCCTTTGACGTTCGAGTTTACTTAGCCATCTGCGCCATCGCTTTGAAAAACCAAACAGAGTTTTCGGGAGGACGCTACGACCTCGGAGACATTTTGCTTAATCTTAATAAAGTGTTTTTAAAGCTGTTATGGATGTCTCCAAAATATGACGTTATTCTATTGATTGTTTGTACCTGATAGAAATGACAAGCTGAAACCTTTGGGGACTGTCATTTCTCTGGGCTGGGTTTCTTTTTCTTATTATTAGTATTAGTCCTATCGCAGTGGCCACGAAGCGCTGCCAGGCGCTGGACTATGAAATGTTTTCCAAAATGTGATAAATGAACGGGGAGATATGACAAACACTCATCTTCACTCCCTGCTATTAAAGATCACTTGCGGTCTCTGGCGTTAAATATAAACCAGCCACTGTTTTTTTTTTTCTCGTCGCAAGATCTGAACGTGAGGAGAACCGGCTGAGAGAGAAAGATTCTCTTTCTCTGCTCTCCATTCATTGTTTCTATGGCCATTGATGTCAAACTAAAGGTTTTGCTTTTTTGATGGAAATGAAGTGACACTGGGGTCAAGTATTGTAAGTTGAAAAGATGAAATTGTGTAGGTTATTATCTGATTAGATCAGACAGGTAGAGACTTTAGAGTGACTGAATCTCTGACACAGACTCTTTCATGCAGAATGGAAAAGAAAAAGAAAAAGCTGTTGCCTTTTATCTCGGTCCTGACTACTCCAGCTCGCAGGAATGAAAATAATGGTGGAGAGAGAGAGAGAGAGAGAGAGAGAGAGAGAGAGAGGTGAAGTTGGAGTGGTTGCATGAAAGAGCAAGATAGCCCTCTTAGACCACACTAAAATAACATGTCATAGATAATGTGTGCGTGCGAGTGTGTGTGCGTGCGAGTGTGTGTGTGTGTGTGTGTGTGTATCGCTGAGCTCAGCTGACACTGTATGGCCCCATGGATGAGAGGGAAGTACTGTGATGTTGCGATGTGTGCGAGTGTGTGTGTGTGTGTGTGTGTGTGTGTGTGTGTGTGTGTGTGTGTGTCGCTGAGTTCAGCCGTCACTGTATGGCCCCTTGGATGAGAGGGAAGTACTGTGATGTTGCGATGTGTGCGAGTGTGTGTGTGTGTGTGTGTGTGTGTGTGTGTGTGTCGCTGAGTTCAGCCGTCACTGTATGGCCCCTTGGATGAGTGGGAAGTACTGTGATGTTGCATAGATGTGTGTGTATGTGTGTGTGCGTGTGCGTGTGTGTGTGTGTACACATGTGCGAGTCTACAGCTCAGATTAATAAGTCAAGGTGTCTCCTCTCTGCCGAGGTCTGGTCCTGAAATCCTGTCTCTCATGGGTAAAACTGATCAAAGGTGCACAGTGTCTCAAACTTGTTCTCCTCCTCTTTAAGAGAGGTACAGGAAACAGCTCTAACTTCAAAAAGAGAGAAAAAGAGAGAGGGAGAGTAGAGAGAGAAAGAGAGACCGAGAGAGAGAGAGAGACAGACAGACAAAGAGAGAGAGAGAGAGAGGCAGACAGACAGAGAGAGAGAGAGAGAGAGAGACAGACAGACAGACAGACAGACAGAGAGAGAGAGAGAGAGACAGACAGACAGAGAGAGAGACAGACAGACAGACAGACAGAGAGAGAGAGAGAGACAGACAGACAGACAGACAGAGAGAGAGAGAGAGAGAGAGAGACAGACAGACAGAGAGAGAGGGAGAGAGAGAGAGAGAGACAGACAGAGAGAGAGTGAGAGAGAGGAGGTAGGTAACAGTTGAGCTATGCTCCATGTTGTCACAGTTGGAGTTGTCTGTGGAGAGCTAAAATGGGACTGATCATTTTTCTGCGCTGGGCTTTTGACAATCTGTTTGAGAATCTATGGGGAACAGGGAAGCGACAAAAACAGTGATGGAGTTTAATGTTGTATTTAGACTGCTGTGTCGATTCCTACGAGATCTGGGCCTTATCATTTTAAAGCAACTTAAGCAGTCTCTAACACCCTGAGGCCTTGGGAGGGCTTTGAGACTTGTGGGAATGAAAACTGATTCAACTGAGATGATTTCCTGCCAAATCAGATTTACATATCTTATATCTTATCATGCAAGACCAACATGCATCTTTGTGTGTTAAAAAAAAAAAGTTTCATCATTTAATCGCCTGAATTACAATCTCTCATCATTCAACAAACGCTCAGACAGAAGAATTGTACAAGGGTTTCAATTTTACGCGTCACTTTCAGATTGCAAACATGTTCTGCTATAATTTCATTTTTGTTTCTTGGGGTTTCCATATACAGCGTTGGCTTTGGGTTGTCTTAACAGTCGTGTTTGCTTTGACGGCGACATGAAGCCAATTTAGACTCTGGAAACAGCTCTGGGTTAACATGGCGGGCCCAGTTCTGTTCCTGTCTAGTGGATCCGTACAGAAATGCAGGCGGTCGTGAAAAAATTAAATTTTTGGTCGTGGGGGGGTGAGGAGGGCGGCAGAATGATGATTATATTTGAAACAAATGGAATAACTCTCATTTTTCTTTCTCTCCCTCTGTCTGTTTCTCCCTCTGTATGTGTGTGTGTGTGTGTGTGTGTGTGTGTGTGTGTGGCTGTGTGTCTCTGTGTGTAACCGTGTGTGTGTGTGTGTGTGTGGGTATGTGTGTGTATGTGGCTGTGTGTCTCTATGTGTAACCGTGTGTGTGTGTATGCATGTGTGCGTGTGTGTGTGTGTGTGTATGTGGCTGTGTCTCTCTATGTGTAACCGTGTGCGCGCGTGCGTGTCTGTGTGTAACCGTGCGTGTGTATGTGTGTGTGTGTGTCTGTGTGTAACTGTGCATGTGTATGTATGTGTGTGTATGTGTATGTGTGTGTGTGCGCGCGTGTGTACGAGCAGGTGGGTAGGCAGTAAGGAGCAGTGAAGATGAGGAGGAGTGAGCGGCTGCTGAGGAGTTTGGGGATAGCCATTGGCCTCCTCCTGCCTCTCTCATCCATCAGAGCTCAGAGTAACACAGAAGGTAAGAGTCACCACCGACCATCCTCTCCTCACACAGGCATGGGGATTTTGGGGGGGGGGAGGGGGGGGGGGGGTTGCAGCTTCTGGGACCGCCTGCTACATCACGGACAGCCCGACTCAGCCTCTGGGGGGTCTGTATAAACGCGGCCTTCTGTTTCTCATTAAGAAACATCCGGTTTGAGAATGCTCAATTTGACGCCCTGGTTTCCCAGGTCTCAGTAGTGGACATAACTGTTGGACAGGTTATCCCATGTATCCACTGCCCCTTTACAAATGATTTTAGACAGTCCTATACCAGAACCCTTTGATTTCTCCACCCCTGAAAAAAATGGCAGTTGATTGACAGTGTCCTAGTCTAGAGGAACCCTTTGTGACAAGAGAAATTAAATTGTCTTGGTACTGGATTTGACAAAGACTTGACATCGGTCAAAATCCAATAATTGTTCTTTTTTGCCCCTCATAAATGGACACCTTTTCTCCACTCCTTTCCTTTGTGTTTTGTGACCTGAGAGGATTGGACAGATGAAGGCAATATTGCAGTGTGTCCACTCAGCTTACTGTCGGTGGGGTCTGAGTTTTCCAATTTAATGTGATATTGGATAGGACCATCTAAAGTTAGTGCTAAATTTTAAGTCAGAAATATTTAAAAAAAAAAATGACTCATGGCAAGAGTTTAACACATAATTCGACATTACGACAGTAAAAACTGAGAAGAAAATTATTCTGGGAACTTAATTCGATAATAAACTGTACTCTCGAAGATTAAAAACCGTAGAACGAATGTCACAGATGTTCCTCAGTTACTATTTCAACCGGCTGTGACCGTGCAAAAAAACCAAAAACAAGAACAAAAAAAAAACCCCAAAACTTTTTTTGTTTGGTTTTGAACTTTGTAAAATAATACATAATTCAAGCTTTGTTTTATCTCTACTGCTCTGATTTTAGATTCAGAGAACTTTGAAGATTTGTAGCCAACAAACACACACCCCAAAAGACACACTACACTCTTGTTTTGCTGCACCATTATTAGAAAAGCAAGGCGGTAAAGCTGCGTAAAATGGCATCTAGCCGGCGTATAAATTGAGGCGCAAAGGCTCGCAAGGACAAAATGACAAGAGCAATAAAAATTTGAAAAATATTTTCTGGAGAATGTAGTCGAGCAGAAGAGTGATAATAGGAAATGAATTGTAAATATTGTCAGACTGTAAAGATTTTGAGGTTATAACATAAATTACAGCCAGTGTTCCAGAGCTGACATTTGCAGATATCCTTGTTTGTTGATACAGTGTTTATTGTTATGGATTTTTATATGATCCTCAGGATAGTTTCGATGCTATATTGCGACTAATACGATGTCCTTCCTGCTTCCTTGAGGCAACATCTGACTAGTTCATCCAATACATCTCTTGTGCAGTCCAATCAAATACACTCACATTCACATGTTGACATTGTACTTTTTCAGGTTGGCTTACGAGCTGAAAAAAAGGCACTTGAAATCTTTACAGAGAACAAAAACCGTTCTCTATACTGCTTTTACTACACTCAGAAAGTATTCTTTGTCGTGCTAGTCTGTCTTCCTGGTTCTAACATCTCTGGGGGGGGGGGGTAGTATTGGACATATAAGTTTGTGTGATAGCATTACAGGAGAAGCCCTTAGAGAGGTGAGCTTAATATTGTATAGGCTTTTTATCTTTTTTTTTTTTTTTCTGTAGCTCTCTCATAGCGGTGTCGGCTGCTGACAGTAAGGAATGGTGTCGTGACCAGAACCTCAGAATAACTGCTGGGTCGAACAGGTCTCGTAATTAGCTGACAGCAGTAGACTGTAATTTAAATGATTTTAAACTTCCCATAATTACATACTGTAGAACTGTTCGAAATTAGTGACAATGAAGTAGAGAGAGAGAGAGGGAGAGAGAGAGAGAGAGAGAGAGAGAAGAAAAAAATGGACAGTCAGACACATGCACACACATACACCAACATCCATCCACACATGCACACACACGCACATGTACACACACACACACACACACACACACGATTAATTAGACATAGTTAACGGGGAGGAGGGAGAAAAAGGTCGGCAGTAAGGAAAATATCACCTGGAATAAATAAAGAAAAAAAATCACTATAGTTTATGGCTACAGTGTCAGGCTTTGACGTCTGTTGTCAGTTGTGGTAGTATACTAATGTGATATTGCTGCATCTGTAGAGAGCTTGTTTTTTTTTGTTTTTGTTTTTTTTCCTGACGCCACCACCAGCGGTGTTAGTCAACGTCTCGTGACGGCGGAATGTCTGACATCACTATAGCGACAAGCAGATCCATATTAAATGCATACCTTTCCGCTTTGATAAGGCCGCGCGTGCTAGCGAACGGAACGATATTCAGACGCCTTGTCACACTCACTCTCTGGGCTTTGTGTTTTGTTAAACGCACAATTTTTCTGCAAAAGATGTCTAGTTGGATTATCTGGAAAGCAGACAACCTACTGTACATCCTATTGACACTTTGATTTTTTTTTTTTGCCCTTTTCTTCCTAGACTGACAGGCAGACAGACAAATTGACTGACAGGGATGCAGGTAGACAGAAAGACAGAGAGTGAAAGAGTGAGAGACAGATCACAGACGCATACAAACAGGTGTATAGGGGAAGCACTAGTCTTACTCATTCCCATGGTATTCATTTGCTTTGGAGGCTTATGTGCAGATGAATCAGAGAATCTGTCTGAGTGAAGATGATTGGTGAATCTGTCTGAGTGAAGATGATTGGTGTTGGAGGTGGGACAGAGGGACGTGTCTCACTCACGTCTTCTCGTCGTTTTCTTCTCACCCAGCTCAATCGTCGGCCATTAACAAATATGTCAAATCTCGATTTGAGTCAGTCTCTCTCTCTCTCTCTCTCTCTCTCTCTCTCTCTCTCTTTCTCTCTCTCTCTCTCTCTCTCTCTCTCTCTCTCTCTTTCTCTCTCTCTCTCTCTCTCTCTTTCTCTCTCTCTCTCTCTCTCTCTCTCTTTCTCTCTCTCTCTCTCTCAGTCTTACAGTCTCAATCCCCCCCAAGTCTCTGTTTCCTTCAACTTCAATCACTCTGCTGTTTTCTCATCACCGCTTCTTGTCTTTTGTCGTTTTTTATACTCTCTCTCTCTCTCTCTATCTCTCTCTCTCTCCCCCCCCCCCTCTCTCTCTATCTTTCCCTCTCCTCTTTCTTCCACCCACTCCTTTCTATTCTCAGTTTGGTCTTAAGAGATAGAACATTGAGAGCAGAGGGTATGTCCTCAAATAAAGCCTGCGTTTATGGCCTTCTGGTAGCATGCGCATGTGTGTGTTTGTATGTGTGTGTGCGTGTGTGTGTATGTGTGTATGTGTGATATCTGTGTGTCTGTGTGTGATATTGGCTTGGAATACCTTTGAAATTGATCAACTTAAGATTCAGACATGCAACAGGTTTGATTTTATCAACTTGTTTTATTTCAAATAGCACAGTTTCAAACACATACACACACACACACACACACAAACCACACACATACACAGACAACTCTTCACACTAGCCTGTGACCTGGATTTTGATTGTTTGTTTGTTTCCTTTTTCGATGCAGAGACATGGTGATTCTCTTGCACCTTCACCCCGAGCTGTCTCTCTTTGTCTCTTTGTGCCTCCCAGATCACATGCAGACACACACACACACACACACAGACACACACACACCTGCATCCTTTACACCGATGACTCATGCCAAAGGGTCAGGTCTGTGTGAAAACGTATTATGGACATATCCTGAAATTATGAGATGATTAAAGTTCGGCTGTGGGGTGGAGAATTCTCTGTTCAAAGGGGCAATCTCATATCAGAAAACATGGGAGCCTATGAATTTCTATGAATCTTAAAGCTTATTATTGGAGGGAACGTTAGCAGAGAGCAATAACATTCATTTATATGCTTGTTGTAATTGCATTTTGGAATGAAACTATCTTCAGTCATAAATACGCACATAAATAACAAAAAAAACAAAACAAAGCAAAACAAAACAAGATATCCCATTTGTTGGAAGTCAGACCGTGCTGTATCTTGATTGGTCTGCAATCGAATCTAAATTTCCTGGGGTCGGGGTTCACGGGCTTTTTTTTTTTTTTTTTTTTTTTTTAGCCGTCGATTATCAGCATGTCCCTGAAAAAAAAGAAAAAACCTTGGTGGAGACACGGTGGGTGCATGGGTAATTCATTTGTCAAAACGATTACCTCGTTCAAATCATCTCTCTCTCTCTCTCTCTCTCTCTCTCTGCGTGTTCTGGCCTTGTTTTTCTGTACTGGTGAGTGATTACAAATATTTATCATTAAAGTTGGGCCTGTTTCATGGGCAGCAGTCCTTTGATTAGAGCGCAAGATTATCTTCTCAGAGGACGAAAACATATGCAAATTAGAACGTTTGCCTCGGTGAAACCCTCAGATTTATCCTTGAAGTAACCTCGATGCTCTCTTCTTCGGGTTACTGTAACTACCTGTTCTTGGGATCCATCACGTCTGTCTGGTCTTTCCTTCGGAGGAAATCGAGACTAGGGAGCTAACCGCGTCATCGCCGGCCTGTTATGTAGTCGGGTTTTAGCCAATGGCATTACGTTTAGGGGTGGCTGCTGGATGAGCATATGCGGGTGTTTTTGTGTAGCTTGCTGTGATGGTATAGCATGACATACAGCGTTATGCGTTGGGCTGTGTAGGACGTTCACGCTGGACAGCGCGTCGCTTAAAGACGAACATACGTGAAATGTCTGCAAAGGCCTCTCTTGAAGATATCAGTTTTTTTTTGTGTTGTTTCGTTTTGGGTTTTTTCTTTTTTTCCTATTGCCCTCTCTCTTAGGAAAGTTCCTCTTTTTAATGCTGCGCTGTGGTGGAGCGGTGGTTCTGTTGGTGGGCTGAAGCACACACACAGCCGGGGAAGGGTCATGTGTTGAGTGGATCCAGCTGAATTAGAGGTTGGCTCCGTGAACAGGTCCTTGACTGTCGGTAGGATCCTAAGCTCCACCTAGCTGCTTGATGCGAGCCAAGTGTTACCGCTTTTCCTGGAGTCACACCGTGTAACCGGAGAGATCTGGAAGCTTCTGTTCCGTTCCCCGTGGCGACGGCCACGGTTTCCTCACGTGTTAAAACTGTCTGTTTGTCGACGGTGGAGTTGTGATGTTGCTTCCAACCAAGAGTAATGTCTCGTTTCAACATTTTAAAAGACAACACCGTAAAAATAAAGTTACAATGGGTAGCTCCTTGTTTATTCCACCACCCCCCCCTACCCCCAACCAAAAAAAGGACAAAATGGAGACAGAAAATTGTTAGGCTCATCTCTGAAGTTTCCATTTCCTCACACGTGCTGGTTGATGAGTCTCCCATCGCGTTTTGGCTCAGAATCTGTGAGGACTCGTCTGGAAGCCAATTATACGTACCTGTGTGATTATAATTCCCTCTAAGACTGGCCCTCAGCCCAGTCATGGGCTTTACCCTGCTACTGTCTGCTGTTTTTCAGCATCGTATTAAAATTAAAAACCCTAGAAAATTCCTGCTTATTATGTGTCTGAATCACGCTGACCTAGTAGACTTTTAGCGGCATATTCCGGAGCCGAAATGAAAACCGCTGATGGTCTGATATGATAGGCTATTTTCGGGGGGACCTTTCGTCAGGGTTGCTCTAACTTTTACTAGCTGGATAATGTTGCCCGTCTATTTATGCTGGTGCTGTTGTAAGCATAGACAGGCTGGAAAGAATTTCTTTGCTCATAAACCAGCTCCTTCTTCTCCCATTTCAGGCTGAGCCCTGGTCTTTTGTTCCGTATTGATTCTGCATGAGGCTAAATTACTCACGCTGGAGTCGAGCAGAATTGCTTAAGATCGCCTTAAGAGCGCGTTTCTGCACGAGCGAGAGTTTTTTTTGTTTGGGTGCGCGTGTTTGTGTTCTGCATAAAAAAAAAAAGAGCAATATTCATCATGCATTCCCTCTTTTCCTCTGTTCTCCCGTTATTCTGTCTTTCACTGATCATCAAAGTCTTCATGTTTGAGGCTGTTGTGTAGTTGGGAAATGAGTGACTTCAGAGTAGCTGTCTGCACTGTTCTGACTGTGTAATGGTGTGGTTCTGGATCCTTCCGTCCCTCCTAATTCAGCTGTTTACCTTTAGCTCCTGGCTTTTCAGGATTTGCTCTGGCCTCTTAGATAAGTGGATCAAATCGTAAGCTGCTTTTCTGCTGTGTGTATGTGTGTGTGTGTGTGTGTGGGTGTGTGTGAGTGAGTGGGTGGATGGGTATGTGCGTGTGTGTGTGTGTGTGCGTGAACATGTATGTATTTGTGTGTGTGTGTGAACATGAATGTATGTGTCTGTGTGTGTGGGCATGGATACGTGGGTGTTTGTGTTTGGGTGGTTTGGTGTGTACATCTGCCTGCTGCGTTTGTATGTGTGTGAATGTGTGTGCGTGCGTGCGTGCATGCGTGTGTGTGTGTGTTCACAATGTCATGTGCTTGTGTGCCAAGTGCACGGACTTTCACACTTCATAGTTGCTCCAAATTCCAGCTTTGTAATAAGCCACCGATTATTTAGATTGGAATGCACTGCACACAAGCACAGAATTTACAGCCAGTCAAAAATCATCTTTATGTGTGTGTGTGTGTGTGTGTGTGTGTGTGCTTGTTTGGTGAGTGTCTGTTTGTTTGTGTGTGTATGTGTGTGTGTGTGTGTGTTTGTGTGGTGAGTGTCTGTGTCTGTGTGTGTGTGTGTGTGTGTGTTTGTGTGGTGAGTGTGTGTGTGTGTGTGAGTGTCTGTGTGCGTGTGGTGAGTGTCTGTGTGTGTGTGTGTGTGTGTGTGGGCATTATGTGTGTATGTGTGTTCTATAGTGAAAGGCATCATTACAACCCACATACACTCACACATTCTCCTCCTCCTGCTCTTCTGACTGTGTTCTCCTTTTGAGCTGTCTCAGTGATCTGCGTGATCTGTCTCCATCTGAGAGAGAGAGACAGGCAGAGAGAAAGAGAAACAGAGATGGAGAGGAATGAGGAGTGATCCCCATTTACCATCACATTTCTTTCTCTGCATACTCTGTACATACGTGTGTGTGTGTGTGTGAGGGTGTGTGTGTGTGTGTGTGTGTGTGTGTGTGTGTGTGTGAGGGGTGTGTGTGTGTGTGGTAACCGTCTTCATTAATTCACAGTAGGAGGCCTGTTATCCTATGTCATGTATCTCATTCTGTCTCTTCCTCTTTCTTAATTCACTTTTTTCCTTTCAGTCTCTTTCAACATCATTTAGATCTTGCCTTTAGTAAAAGCTTGTCATTTCCCAAGTCTCCTTAAAAGCATCTATGAGAAATGCTCGTCACAATGCCACCTGGGCTTGTCTGGAATGAACTTCCATATACTCAGAACTAAAAAAAGCAAAGCATTTTTCTCTCTGATGATTTCCATACTTATTTGATGTTGTTTTCTTTTTTGGTATGCGCGCGTGTGTATGTGTGTATGTGTTTGTCTGTGTGTGTGTGTGTGTGTGTATGTGTGTGTGTGTATGTGTGTGTGTGTGTGTGTGTGATTGATGTTGCCTATTGTTTATGTCTGTAAAGGCTGTCTGTGCCCTAGTTGTTCAGATGAGTCTGTCTGTATCAAAGCCACCCTTCTGATCCTACTTTTCTCAACAGATGGAGACATAGGTTCTAATTGCGCTGAAAGTGGGTTATCACTTTGGACTTTTATGTCTTTGTAGCTTATTATCTGAGCATTTGCAAATGGTAAATCCATTTTGAGGAGTGCTCCCTTCAGAAGAGATATTTTAGGACAGATATTTTAGTATAAGGACAGGGCAAGTTTTTTCTGTACTGCTTAAAATAAGCCACAGAATTGTTCAGAACTCAGGTCTTTTCTGACTGCTGTAATATCTGGCAACACCTTGCAAAATGCGGCTGTGCAAATACATCGTTATTAAGTGAAGTATCATTCAGTAATGCAGGTGGCTCTGAAGATTTGCTTTTACGTTTGTTGTCGGTTTTTCTAGGTCTTTCTCTGAGGGGAAACGACAGACAGTAAGCACAACATTCCGAGTAGGAATTCCTTAAACAAAGACTCTCTGCAATTGACACTATCCTTGATAAAAAAAACAAAACAAATTGTATCGGCCTTTCAATGTTTTCGATTTTCCAAGTTAAGACCGTGGAACGAATGAGCAGGTAGTTGTTTTGAACGCACTTTCGAGTCCTTCTTTAAATGAATGAAATTCCATTTATTGACACAAAAGATGTCAACCAAAGAGACTTGATAATTCCAATAAGACATAAAAGAAAACAAAAATAACTTAGATTTGTAATATAAAGGGAAACGAAGTGAATCAAAAGTGGTCAAAAAATCGTTTTCAACCACCGTCACTCAATCCGCATTTACCAAAGTTCCAATTCCATTCTCCCGGGTTTTTCCCTCAGTGACGTAAGTGTGCCCTGGCTCTACCGTAAGTACAAACATAAACTATCATCTAGAATGTAATTTTTCCAATTTAGCACAAACAGGTACATAAATAATAGTAACGTTCAGATATGTTTACAAAACACGAAGTTATTAATTCACAAAATGGCTACAACACAAATCATAGGGCGTATGAAATACAGAAATGCTACGGATAACAACGAAGGTCACAAAAGTCTTAAAGACACAACTATCTGTCCTGCATTTCAAATGTTACACTTATCATGTCGTAGACTAAAGGAGCGGACTCTAGTTTAACACAGAGCTAAATGCTGTTGAAAGTGTGTCGAATATGAGAATAGCTCTCTGCAGCAGTAAGTGTAAAACAGTGACTAAGAAATGAGCATAAAGAAGAGTAAAACAGAGTTAAAAGGAGTTCGTGTCCTAATGATGACACTCAAGTATATTTTTGGGACTTTGTTGTTATGGTAAAAGCGTTGTCATGTCTCTGTATAATTCATGTGAAAAAGATCTACTCCTTCTCACCTGGCAACAGGTGTTTAGTTGCGTAAGATGAGTGAGGTAACATGCGGTAAAAGGGGAACCTTATCTTGAATATTTGTGTGTGTGTGTGTGTGTGTGTGTGCGTGTGTGGTGTGTCTCTTAGATTCCTCTGCTCTCATTGTGACTCATGATAGTGTAAGGTGACACTTCTCTGACTCTTAGACAGCAGACACTCAACACTAATTGGACTTTGTTTATGCTGGTGTGTCTGTGTGTGTGTGCGTGCATGTGTGTGTGCACACTTCTCTCTCCCTACCTCTCTGTCTTGCTCATTCTCTACTTCTCTCTCTCTCTTCACTCTCTCTCTCTCTCTCTCTCTCTCTGCCCCCCCCCCTCTCTCTCTCTCTCACTCATTCATTCTCCTGCTGTAGGCAGCTTTTGGTGCTCTGGTGGTGTTATCTCTGAATTAAATGTTGCAGAGCCATCAGAGCAAGTCATAACAAAGCCTTTTATACTGTGTTAAACCAAAATATCCTCTGCTACTCACCAAGATGTACAATGACTTCAAATGCCTTTAAATGTCAAGTGTTCTGCAATTAAGATGTCTGTTATAAGATAACTCACTGTCTCTTTATGGAAGAACGTCTTGTCTTTCTCTCTCTCTTGTGTTTCCTCTCAAATACTAATCCTAAACTTCTCTTCCTCAGAGAGTGGAATCCATTTTTCATATTTCTCTTTTCTTTTTCCCTTCATCAATGTTTCTCTCTTTTTTCTGCTCTCTCTGCGGGTGACACTAACCTTGTCTCTGACTCAGACTGGCAATATGAGGGTAAGACACCAAACCTTTCTCATTTCATCTCTCCGCCGCTGACTTCATCGCTATGTCTTTGTCGTTCTGTCGATATATAGGTTCCTTTTATTGGTTCTTTTCTCTCTCTCTCTCTCTCTCTCTCTGTCATTTTTTTCCAATACACCCCTGTTTCCTCGTCCCCCTCTGTGCATCATGTGCTAGTGGATCCAGTGTTTTTTATTTGTTTGTTTGTTTGTTTTTATTTACCCCGTTTTCTTCTCAACCACAAGCTCTTTCAAATGCTTCTAACACACGCCTTTTCCTTGGCCGACATCGTGGATTCATTTATTTTTCTCTTTTTTTTTACGCTACAGAATGTAAATTGTCTCGGTCCGGCCCACCTGCCACCATCGTCACTATTGATGAGGAGAGCCCCAATGGTAAGTACAGACCCTTTTTTTTTTTCATCTTTTCTTTTTCTTTCTCATCGTCACCGCGCCCTGCCACATGTTACAGTCCGTTTGGTATGGAGTTGATGCTTTGCAAAATGGATTGAACGTCCTAGAGTAGATTGGTCTATGATTGAGTGGATTTGTACGTTGCAGAATGAACTGGAATGTTCTAGAATGGAATGGTCCGTCATAGAGTGGATTTGCACACTGTAGAATGAACTGGGATGTTCTAGAATAGAATGGTTCGTCGTAGAGCGGATTTGCACGTTGTAGAGTGAACTGGAATGTTCTAGAATAGAATGGTCTGTTATAGAGTGGATTTTGATGTAGTCGACTTGCCTCATTTGATCGACTTGAGTTGATAAAATTATGGAATAACGCCAAACAGTGTTCTGAAACTATTCTGAAATAGAGTTTCAGAATAGTTTTTTTATTATTTGTTTATCATTTAAACTTATGGAATCCATGCCTTGGCCGAGCGGTGGACTTAGGCGCACCATATTGGACTTGCGGGTTGTAATATTAATGTAGAACTTTGCGCTACATGAAATTGATTGTTTTGTTATGGCTGAGATATTTCATGAATTATTCACTTTTTTCCTTCAGAAATAATGATTTATTTTTGTGAAGTTACTTTCATATTAAATGAAATTTCTGCCTTTTGGATTTTCAGTTGAATCGAATTAATCTGCCGCCCTTGACAGATTCATTTTAGCATGTGACAGAATGCTCACAGGACTTTATCAGATGATATAGGGACCTCATGAGTGTGAGCAGAGCTGAGACGGACAAATGGCACATCTACCTGTTGCTTCCTCCGTTTGTGTGTGTATGTGTGTGTGTGTGTGTGTGTGTCAGATGATTGGCGTTCTGGGGTAATCCGCAGGGTGAATGCATTGGGGGGGGAGTCTGTTGGAATCACAGATGGTGTTTGAAGTGGCCATGCCACACAGGGGCCTATTAACGCATAAAGCATGTCTGTATATGTATCGCAACGCTGAACACAGAACCAGATAACGTCAGACCTGTCTGTGGGACCAAACACCACAACCTAGTCGCATGTGTGTGACAGCGCTGTTTATTTGTGTGACAGGTGTTTACAGTACTCTCTCTCTCTCTCTCTGTGTGTGTGTGTGTGTGTGTATGTGTGTGTGTGAGAGACAGAGAGAGAGAGTCCACTCTTTCTGTGCTTCATTTCTACCTTCCGCATTCCTCAAGTTCTTCTTCTTCTTCTTCTTCTTCTTCTTCTTCTTCTTCTTCTTCTTCTTTACTTGCTCTCTCACACATGGAACATGGCTACTCTGGCAGTTGTAAACTTGCACTCATTCTCTCTCTCTCTGTCTCTCTCTCTCTCTCATTGTCTGCCTTGTTCTCTGGAGCTCACGTGTCCTCTGGGAGCTGAGAGTTGGAGCTGCATCTGTGTGTTGGCATGGGGAAGAAAGGATTGTAGTTGAACAGGTGCTTTATGGGGATGCGGCCTCTGGCAGGTATTAGGGTGGCAGGTTGGTGAAGTTTAATGAGCAGGGTTTCTTGTGACTGGGTATCCGTGTTTGTTTCCATAATGTGTTTGTTCTTTGTGGAACGTTCCAGCACACGGGAGAGAGACTGTAGGGCTTTTCAGGACCAGCTTGCTGGGGTCTCTGCTCAAAGAATTTGCTTATTTGTTTGTTTTCTCTCTCTCTCTCTCTCTCTCTCTCTCTCTCTCTCTAACTCACTCTTTCTCTCATATGTCATACTCTTCTTTGTTTTTAGAACTTAGGATACCTTCAGATTCTGTTCTCTGGATTTTAGCTGATCCATGTTAGAACTGTTTTAAGTGACTGTACCTTGTTATGACTGTTCCATGTTATGACTGTTCCATGATATGTGCAGGTGTATGAATTCATGTATGAAATATTTTTCAGTTTGTTTTTATTCATTTTCTTAATGTCATCACAGGCTTGAGGGATTGCACTGTGCCTTAGAGTGTTTGTTTGTAGAGTGTTTCTGTGTGGGGTGTGTGTGTGTGTGTGTGTGTGTTTCTGATCTGGTGAAAAAGCTGTTGTGTGGCTATAGGATTTGCGGTAATCTCTTCTCAGAACGAAGGTTTACCTGAGCTCGCTAACTCCCTTTCTCAAGCAGCATCAATCTCTAATGCAATTTAAAACTGACCAATCGTGCGACAGTGTCATTGCTCCGCATTCAAATGCAAATCTTATAACGCAAGCAATCAAAAACCAAACCGAAGGCAAATGAAAACAGATGTTCCTCCTTAATTGTTTGGGGAAAAAAAAATATATGGTTGCACCTCCAGATATTATGAATGGTATGAGAGAGATAATTGACCCAACCAAATTGAGGCGAGTTGAGACCGGCGACCTTCCTCAAACCAGTCTTTCTCAACCCGGTGCAGTTTGCCCACAGGGCTAACCTCTCTGCTGGAGCTACAGTCAGGACGTGCCCCCGTTTGTCTTGCTGGAACCCTGTCTCCACCAACACATATGAACAAGATTTTGTTCATGCACTTCAGTTCTGCTTCCAATAGGGTCTTCCCAGAACTGCTTTACAATAAGCACCCCAAGCCTTGCCATATACCCTTAACATCTGTCAGTGGATCTCCTTCTTCTTGACAAGCTGGAGAGACAGCATCTGTGGTTAGGCCACTGTCTGTCTGTTCCCTTTGACCGTGAGCATCAGAGCGCCGTAAGGCTGTGTGTTCTCTCCCTTCCGGTTCTCATTAAACACAAAATGACTGCTCCTCAGACCACCCATCCATCAAGCTGCTGAAATTTGTGGATGACACGACCATGGTGGTTCTCATTTCCAGCGATGATGGGTCCATCGACAGGTGACAGGTGGCTCCTCTGGTATCACGGCATGTGCACGTTGACCTTGTGAAGGGAGGCTTTCGCAAGTGCATCCTCCCGGTAATGAACTGCCATGCTGTGAATACGGCGCGCTCAGTTAAGTTCCTCCATTACCCCTTTAATATAATCGTAACATCTCCACCACCCTCAGGACAACTGACCCATTCTGACCCATCTCTTCTCCACTACCACTGAGTGTGCCCTCATCATCTCCTCCACCTCTGTCTGGTTCCCCTCCGCCTCCACCCTCTCCGAGTCGACGTGTTGTCTGCCGTGTTAAAGGAACCGCTGGCTGCCAGTTTCGCTCCATTAAGGACCTGTACTTTTCCAGAGCAGTGAAGAGGAGCTAAAAGGATCTTCACGGGCTCCGTCCACCCCGGGAACCACCCGTTTCCCGCACTGCCATCTCAAAGGCTGTACGAGGCAGTTGATGCCCGTACGCCGCGGTCGGCGTCCGAGCGGCTTCTTCCCCCGCGGCCATACACGTCCCGAATGAGCGCGTATAGCAAACCCGCAAACACACACACACACACACACAGAGAGACCCAGTCTTCTGCATGTATATTTCCTACTATAACCTTAGTTATAAAAACAAATCAGAAAACCGTGTGGAGCAAAGAAAGACCAAAGAGCAAGAGAGAGAGAGAGAGAGAGAAAGAGAGAGAGAGAGAAATCCAGAGGAGAAGAGTAGAGAGACATTGGTGGATTAGGTGTAGACATAAAACAAAGATGAATGAAACAGAAAGAGAGGAATAATCACCGTGGCAACATGCACACATCCGTGCCTGCACACACACACACACACACACACACACACACACACACACACACACACATACACACACACACACACACACTCAGAGGGACACATCACCATTTTTGGGGTGCTTGAAAAGCTCTTTTTTTGAAATGAGATTTAGAATTGAATATGAAATGATTTCCCTGTGTTTTACGGGTAATCATTCAAACACAAACTGTCAGAAAACATATCTCATATCCCGAATCAGTAACCATGATGGTAATACTCTGGGACTTTTTTTTTTTTTTTCCCCGCCGCCGTTAATAATTTTTTCTTCTCGGTCCTGAGCGAACAGAGAAAAACGGAGGACCAATGCGGGTCCCACGCTTAGCTGATGGGATAATCTCTTACGCTTCGCCGTTGTGCCCCGAGAATCCCAGAGTGAGGTGCGGGATTTGGAACAGACCTTCCTCCTGTCTCAGGCTGTTTGTTTGGTCTGTCTGTCATGGTCAGACATCGTCACATATGCGTGAAAAAGATTCCTGCGTGGAGAAAGAGGGGAAGGACAGGACAAATGTTCATCAGAGTCTTACTGAAAACCCGTCAGTGGTGCAGACTTTATCAAACGCTTTAATGAACGGCATTGCAGTCGTACAGAATAATTAATAGTAGCAAAATATATATTTTTTTTTTGTTCATTCAAATCTGGTGGAAAAAAAAACAAAAACAAAACAGAACAAAAAAACACCCCCCACCCTCCCTCCAGAAAAACAAAAAACAAAAAACAAAACACCGATGTCAAGCATTCCTTTCAGTGAGTGAAACAAGCTCATAAAAATGTATTATGATGTTGAATGTACCCTGAATACATTCGTAATATAATTGGCAAAAACAAACTTTTCGCATAAGTTTGATAATGACGGTATTGTTCTGTCTGAATTGGAGTCAACAGGTTAACTGTTGGGAATCAGCGTTAGACTGATAGTCTGAAAGGGCTGTGCCTGTCCATCCGGAGTTAAAGAGCTGACAAACCTCTTCTCTGTGCAAATGGTTTCCGTGGCAACTGCAACAAAATAAGGGTGGGGGTGGAAGCATGGCTGACAGTTTCCAAAAACATGTGCCGTGTCTTGACACACACGGTGAGGTATAGGAGCGTCCGTGGTTTTTGGCACAGCCCTGCGTTTGACCTGCATTTGGAGCTCCCAGAATGAGATTTTATTGCTTATCAGGGTTCATTATTTTTTTTTTTTAATAAAGCGTAAGCCGGCTTCATTCATGCTGAAGGTTAGAATCTTAACCCAGAGATTATTCAAAAATATTGTGATTCAGGACATGTGTCCCGGCCCTTCATTTGTGTCTTTCTTTTATTCTCTCTCTCTCTCTCTCTGGGGTCTGTGTGTGTGTGTGTGTGTGTGTGTGTGTGTGTGTCTGTGTGTCTGTGTGGTGCTGAATAGTATAGTTCTTCCACCGTGAGCTCCCTCTTTTAAAGTCTGTTTTTTGTATTCAGAGGAGAGAGAGAAAGAGAGTGTGAGTGTGTGAATGAGAGATGGCACAAGTTTACACTTGCATGAAAAGCTTACCTGCATGCCATACCTGCGATCCTGTGTGCATGTTTCGTATGTCGTGTGTGTGTGTGTGTGTGTGTGTGTCTGTCTGTCTGTCTGTCTATGTGTGTGTGTGCATGTGTGCATATGTTTGCATGCATGTGTGTGTTTATTAGTGTATGTGTGCATATGTCTGTGTGCACTGTGTGTGTTAATTCGTGTGTGTTTATTCGTGTGTGTGTGTGTGTGTGTGTGTGTGTGTATAGAGCTGCCACTAACGACTACCTTTCTGTTGATTATTCTGTTGACTATCTTACCAATTAATCGATTAATCTGAATGACTAATTTTCCTCCATCAAATTGACCATTTCATTTAAGTTCGTTTCATTTTGACAACAACAGACTGTATGTCAGTGTGATGCTTTTGCCTTTTCTGGTGGTCCATCATCCAGAATAGCCCCTGTGTGTTTTTCTCTTCCGGTGGTCGCACGTAGCGCAAGTGCTGCTTTGGTTTGCCATCGAGACTTTTCGCAGCGTACAAACCACCTTTTCGTTTTGAGATCATTTGAAATGCTCCTATACTTTCGAAGCCTTGGGTCTTTGGAAACTTTACACTGAACCTCTTTCGCAACAGAGTCACACTATACTGCAGCCGGCATGATTTTTAAAAACTGTAGAGTTGACTGGAGCTGACCTGTGATTGGAGCCAATAATGACTGATGTCATGTACGCGGTAATTAGGCAGTGATATTGAAGAAAAACATCTGTTATAAGGAATTGAAGTGTTTTAGAAATTAAATTCATAAATACAAACAAACAAAAAAGATGCGTCGGTTTAAAATATTGATGTCAACGCGTTTTCGGCTTTGACGTAATCGATTACGCCGACTGATCGCGGCAGCCCTATATGTGTGTGCGTGTGTGCGTGTGTGTGTGTGCGTGCGTGTGTGCGTGTGTGCGTGTGTGTGTGTGTGTGTGTGTGAGTGTGTATGTGTGTGAGTGTGTATGTGTGTGAGTATGTGTGTGTGTGTATGTGTGTGTGTGTATGTGTGTGTGTAATTTGAGCGAGTGCACCCTAAAAGTGGGATTATTGTCAAGCACCTGCCACTTTTCTGGATTAGAAGGGAGCAGCTCCAAGTCACTCTGCCTCTTCCCTCTTTCTATCTTTCTCTCTGTCCTTTCCACACCTGCTTCCTCCAAATAAAGCCCTCTCCCTTTCTCATCCCTCTCTATCAGTCTCTCTCTCTCTCTCTCTCTCTCCTTCTCTCTCTCTCTCCTTCTCTCTCTCTTTGTCTCTGTCTGTGTGTGTGTGTGTGTTTCCTTGTTATTCTCTTCATTCCTCAGATATATTTTAGGCCCATTAAGCATCATCTGTTAAGTCCACAGACCACTTAGGTTTTGCCATTTAAGTGTAATCCACCCAGATTAGGTACAGTTAATCTTTGGATTAAGTAGAGTACATACGTTAATCTCTTCAGTCACCTTGGACAAATCACAGCTTGCAAAAGTACAACCAGAAAATATTGTCATGGAGATTTCTTTTTCCATTCTCTAATGTAATTGGACCAGAAGTGGGTTTTTTTTTTCATTTATTATCAAAAAGCAACTGCTGAAGATGGCTGAAATGAGTTTGTAATTACAGGGCTATTTGGACAGAGAGGCTAGTCTTAATTAGTTGGAGATCTCAGCTAATGGATTTTTGCTTCTGAGCATTTTTGGCTTGTTTTCATTCGAAATTGAAAGAAACAGATGAGTGTGGTGAAAAGCCTAACTATATCTGGCCTGACCCCCCCGCCCCCCCACCTCACCCCCTGCTGCCTGAAACTCCACTACCCCCCCCCCCCTCCCACCCCCATCTCTCAAATTGTCTTTCCTTTCATTTGCACAGAATTTCTGTATGAAGGCCATCTCCAAATCCAGTGAAAACTGCTCTTCGAGAACTCTTATTGCTAAATCGAACCAAATGCTTTTGCGTTTCGCTCATTTTCCAAATGCCGAATGAGTATTAATTTAATTTGGGTCTTGGACTATTAATTTGATTTGGGCCTTGGGAACGGTTTTGAGAAGAGATGCAGTCAATGCTTGCTGAATGTTCTTAGGCAGGCTATATTAATCTGTTTCTTTGAGTGTTTTTGATTGGTTGTTTTGTTCATGGTTTAACATGTTTGCCGTCTCTCAGACGGCAGCCCAGACTTTATGTGTGTCAGACGATACACAATATCGTATTGTAAAGCAATTTGAAATAAGCCAGATAAAAATTCCTCACTTTCCGCTCATTGAAGAAATGTAAACATTTGAAATGTCATATCTCTGAATTTTATGTTTTTTGACAGAGTACAAATAAGAGGTGTAATCATGATATTCCAGCAATTCTCTTTTTTTTCCATTTAGTAAGTCAAATGGTTTGATTACCTTTATTCACTGGATGTAAACCCAATGCTAAGACTTCACATGCAATATACTAACATAAAGGTTCTGCTATTACACACATACACACACACACATGCGTGCGTGCACTCACACACACACACACACACACACACACACACACACACATGGACACATGCATTCACAGAAGTACACAGGATACTCTGGAATAGGTCCTAGAACACATTTCCATGTACTCTCAAAACTGTATGTTTGCGTGTGTGTGTGTGTGTGTGTGTGTGTGTGTGTGAGAGAGAGAGAGAGAGAGGCCATTTGATCTCAAGGTTGAGAGAAAGCACAAAGCTGCTGTAGTTCCGTGACTTTGAGAGGGGCTCTTGTGTGCATGCGGCTGTGGAATGCAGACTAGTGACAGAGTGTGAGAGTTTTAAATCAGCCTTTTGTCTCTCTCATCTGATTGGTTAGTCTTTAAGTCCATAATGCACTGGTCTTAGTAACAGTCATGAGACCCTGATAAAGCATAGCACACAAATCAAAGGAGCAAGTGACTTCTAATCTGTGGCTTAAAGATAACGTGTGTGTGTGTGTGTGTGTGTGTGTGTGTGTGTGTGCGTGCGCGCATGCATGTTTGTGTACATGCATGTTTAGATGTGCATGTATGTGTGTCTGTAGTTGCATATTTGTGTGTCATGTTTGTGTGTGTTTGTTTGTGTGTACTGAAAGAGCTGAAACTGAGAATGTTCATCACCATTGAAAGATGAAGAAAGAGGAGCTGAAGGCTTTCCTCTACATCTGTGTGTGTGTGTGTGTGTGTGTGTGTGTGTGTGTGTGTGTGTATATTTGTGTGTATTTGTGTGTACTGAAAGAGCTGAAACTGAGAATGTTCATCACCATTGAAAGATGAAGAAAGAGGAGCTGAAGGCTTTCCTCTACATCTGTGTGTGTGTGTGTGTGTGTGTGTGTGTGTGTGTGTCTCTACAGACATTCTGTATAGATATGCAGGCTCAGTGATGATTTGTATGAAAAAAAACCCAGTGTGGAAGTGTTTGATTTGTATGAAAAAACTCAGTGTGAAAGTGTTTGATTTCGTTCCAGCTCACTTTGGCACAGCTCAGAAACAACAGTCTCCTCTCCCGAACCTGTCTGTCTGTGTGTCTGTCTGAGCTGTCTGTCTGGACTGCCTTTATGTCTCACTCTGCCTCAAGTATGCTTCTCTCCCAGATTAAACGCAATTAGACCCAATCAGTTTGAATGGGACCACAGAGAAAATTAAGTCTGTATCGATGTTCCCCTCTCTCTCTCTGTCTCTCTGTCTGTGTGTGTGTGTGTGTGTGTTAATGTGTTTGTGTGTTGTGTGGGCATTATGTGTCCTATAGACTTGGAGCAGATATGACTCATGCAAACCTCACAGGCTTATGTGAAATGTCAGTGAGTGTTCAGTCTTTGATTATGATCCTGGCTTCACTCCTAGTCAGAGGATGCACCTCATTAGATGTTTGCTTTGGTCTATAACAGACGACAGGAACCTCTCAAAAAAATCTCACAGATTCCCATAGCTTTGTACCTAACAAAGCATCTTTTTAATACAAATGAGTCCCACTACAGACGCTGGCACCTGTACAAATGCTCCCATTCACGCAGAAACAAATGATGCTTTCACTTTGTGGCATTTATCCAGATCCTCCAAATGAAAAATAATTTTTACATAACTGTCATAGTGGCCATATATTACAGGGTAAGGATATTTTAGTTTGATACATTATGTAGTAATGCATCGATCAGGTGTGGGGAATTTTGACTTTATCGGTGTGGTGAAACACTGGGATTTTGTGGTGGTTGGGGTATGGATGAAGGGAGGGTCTGTGTTTCTGGGGTTAGTTGGAGTATGTGTTTCTGGGTGGTGGAGAATGGGGGGGGGGGTTTGTGCTGTTTCAGATACGGGTGGTACTGAGCGTGTTTAAGCGTGTTTGGTGGAGGAGGATTCTTTGTTGGCTTTCTGTGTAAGCTCCTTAAAGACCCTTTGATTAGAATAAGATGTGTCATTTAGTGCTGGCTCCGCAACAGGCAGTGTGTGTGTGTGACACACACACACACACACACACACATCGATACATACATACATATACATAGTCTAATAATCCTGTTCTCCTTGGTTTGATCTGCTGTGTTTTGTGCTTGTGTCTGTGTAGGGGAGCAGGAAAAAGGTCTGTGTTTGTGTGTGTGTGTGTGTGTGTGTGTGTGTGTGTGTGCGCATGCGTGTGTGTGCGTGTGCATGTGCATGTGCGTGTGTGTGTGTATGTCTGTCTGTCTGTGTGTTTGTGTGTGTGCGTGTGTGTGTGTGTGTGTGTGCGTGTGTGTGCGTGTGTGCGTATGTGTGTGTGTGTGTGTGTGTGTGCGTGTGCTCACAGGCCTATTATCTTTTGATCTCAGTGCAGAATGAATGTTGGAAACACAGTTAAGTCTTAACGATTTTAATCAAAGCGTCTCTATGCCGTTCTCACCCCTGGACTTCATCAGTTAATGCAATACACATGTAACAACCATGTAATACAACAGTAATAACCACATAATAATAGAACCCGCACAACGCGCCGGCGTATCGCGTAGAAACCCGTCCAGCTCCACGAAGCCGTAACCCTGATCTTGACGGTGGAGTATCCGAGAAAGCGTGACACTTCTGCCGGTGAAGCACTCTGGGTTTGTCTTGCGCCGTTGTTCCCCGGGGCTGTTTGAGGAAAGAGAGCGGGTGAGGCACTCTGGGTTTGTGTTGTGCCGTTGTTCCCCGGGCTGTTAGAGGAAAGAGAGAGCGTTTATCATTGACTGCAGGGAGGGAGGATTCTGTTGGCTGCACACTAAGTGAAGAGAGGGCGGATATCCACGGGCACGCTAGCTGCCGCATTAGCGAAAGGACATTGCTAGGAGACCAGTAAGCGTACTTTGCTTATTACAGAGAGTAAAATGGATAAACTGTTGTGGAAGAAGGCCGCTGTTTGCGCACCCCGCGTTGCTGATTGTGCGTCATTAAGGGGTGGGGGAACTGTTGTTTTTATGCTGTTGTTGATTGGGGAGAAAGGTTTTTGATTGATTGATTATATCATGTGGGATGGGGTGGGGGGTGGCGGGGGGCGGAGTCATTGGTTGCACACAGCGAGAAAATTGGGAGGACATTTCGTGGTTGTGTATTTCTTTCTTTCTTTCTTTCTTTCTTTTTTTTTTTTGTTTTTTGGGATGGTGCCATTTGTTACACGCTGGGGGAAACGTGAAGTGTAATTATCCAAGAAGAAAAAAACAAAGCTCCCAAAGCTGTATATAATTGATCAGGGCTTTAATTTATGGCCTATGTCTCTACACAAGATGGACCTCTCACACACTGATGGGGAGATATTTATGATATTTATGAATGAGCGTATTCCTCCATTAATTACCCTGAACAGCATCTGCAGCCGGCGCTAAATTGCATAAAGTTCTTTTATTCAAATCTGTATACATATCATGTCACAGAGCGCAGCTAGGTATTTGTATGAATAAAACATGCACTCACTCTCTCTCACACACACACACACACACACAGGACACGACAAAAGCCATTATGCTTGTGAATATGCTTTTTGTTTCCTTGAAAATGCATAAATTAGTTTTATGGTGACATTAGTTTTATGTTTGTTCTCCATTTGTCCTGTGTTTTCCCCTCTTATTTTCTCTCTCGCTCTCTCTTACTCTCTGGCTCTCTCACCCTGATGTCTTCAGGTACAGTGTTGGTGGAGAACATGCAGATTAATGGCCGTGCTGAGGACCCAGACAGAACTATCTCTCTGACTCTGTTAGACAACTATGACCACTGGGTCATACTGGACCCCGCTCAGCAGAGACTCTACCTTAACAGCACAGGACGAGTGCTGGACCGGGATGTAAGCCACACACACACATGCGCATACACATGCACACAGACGCACATACACATACACACCCCCACAGACACAAGTTCATATACACCCACTCTTCTGCACACACACACACACACACACACACACACACACACACACACATACACACACACACACACACACACACACACATACACAGTTGTCTGTGTATTTTCATGGAAATTTCCCTTTCACTTGCAGTGTACTCTAAGTAAACATTATTAATCTCAACCTAACCCTAAACATAATCATAATGAGAGAAATATTTTGAAAATACTTTTGTCCCTATTAGGTCATATGTTTGTATGAACATGAGCAGAGAGCCCAGAATACAGCAAAGGCTCTTTTATTGTCTTATGTATTTGAGGGGAATGTGTGAATGTCTGGCCCTTTTCTTCACACAGACAAAGATGAACCATTCTCTTTAGACAGTCAGCACAAACATAAGAGTCTGTTTTAAATCAAAATGACATCTCTTTACCTCCGGGGAAAAGTCTGGAGCTTCAGTGCTGTGTTTCATCCCATCCAATATCAAGTTAAACACCATGGAATTTGACTGCTTCCAGTTAACGTCAAATGATCTTGTTTTCCCATTAAATAAACACCAATAAGCTACATCATTATCATTACCACCTCATCACAGTATGATTCCATATTACTCATGCAACAATAAACAGTAGAGATATTGGGTATAACTGTTTGGGTGTGTTGTGTGTTTGTGCCAAGCGCACATCTAAACACATGTCTTTGAAGAACACCTTCAACTGATTTGTGTGACACTGGACAAGATTACTCTGACCTCTGACAGAGAGAGAGAGAGAGAGAGAGAACATGAACTCGTGTATGTAGAATGCTTTTATGCTTGACTGACGCTCACATGATCTCAGCTTGTGCATGTTCATGTGAACTCATCTGATTGGATGATCTCTGAGGTCATGATATTATCTCTGGGAAAAAGAACTCCTGTCATCTCTGTCAGTAAGTTAGACTCTACATGGCCTTACTGTGACAGTTTTACTCCCTGGCTCTACTCGGCCTTACTGTGACGTTTTTTCTCTGTGACTCTACACAGCCTTACTGTGACGTTTTTTCTCTGTGACTCTACACGGCCTTACTGTGACGTTTTACTCTGTGACTCTACACGGCCTTACTGTGACGTTTTTTCTCTGTGACTCTACACGGCCTTATTGTGACGGTTTTACTCTGTGACTCTACACGGCCTTACTGTGACAGTTTTACTCTGTGACTCTACACGGCCTTACTGTGACGATTTTTCTCTGTGACTCTACACGGCCTTACTGTGACGTTTTTTCTCTGTGACTCTACACGGCCTTACTGTGACAGTTTTACTCTGTGACTCTACACGGCCTTACTGTGACGTTTTTTCTCTGTGACTCCACACGGCCTTACTGTGACGTTTTTTCTCTGTGACTCTACACGGCCTTACTGTGACGTTTTTTCTCTGTGACTCTACTCGGCCTTACTGTGACAGTTTTACTCTGTGACTCTACACGGCCTTACTGTGACAGTTTTACTCTGTGACTCTACACGGCCTTACTGTGACGTTTTTTCTCTGTGACTCTACACGGCCTTATTGTGACGGTTTTACTCTGTGACTCTACACGGCCTTACTGTGACAGTTTTACTCTGTGACTCTACACGGCCTTACTGTGACGTTTTTTCTCTGTGACTCTACACGGCCTTACTGTGACGGTTTTACTCTGTGACTCTACACGGCCTTACTGTGACAGTTTTACTCTGTGGCTCTACACGGCCTTACTGTGACGCTTTTACTCTGTGACTCTACACGGCCTTACTGTGACGATTTTTCTCTGTGACTCCACATGGCCTTACTGTGATGGTTTTACTCTGTGACTCCACATGGCCTTACTGTGATGGTTTTACCCATCTAAAGACATACATTTCTCAGCTGTTTTTCAGCACAGCAGAAGAGCTATTAGACTGAAAGACAAAAATATATGATAGCATGAAATTATAACCATTCAACAAAATAACGTCATTGTCAAATGTACCATATGCGTATGAAAATTCAGTTGGCTCTGGCTTTTCAAAAGGAGCCTGTGGATATCTGACATATCTGATATATACATATCAAATTAACTGTGTTTACATTAGTGAAATGGACCATCACAGTTTAATGGCACCATTTTCCCCAATGAATTAATCCGAGTTTCAAAGTTATTATTTGGGAGTATATACTATTCTATGATAACACTGAATGAAGTCGTTACCATGGTGATATGGCATGCAGTGTCTTTTACAATGTCACAATAATGCTTTTTTTTTTTTTTAAATGTTTATTAACATTAAGGTAAAACTTCTCTCTCTCTCTCTCTCTCTCTCTCTCTCTCTCTCTCTCTTTCAGCCCCCTTCCTACATCTCAACCATAGTGGTTCAGGTGCAATGCACCAATGAGCTCATTGGAACGGTTATTCTCCACGAGGTGCGTATTGTCGTGAGAGACAAGAATGACAACACGCCTCGCTTCCAACAACCGCGCTACTACGTGGCCATTAACGAGGTGAGGTCCTCAGCGAAGCAGCCAATCATCTGATAAGGATTATTAAGGTTGATAAAGTTGATAAGACCTCAGGAGATGACTGAGAGGAGAAATGATTTTTTTTTTTTCTCCTTTTGTTCTATGCTTTTTATATGCAAAAACATACAAATAACTGTCCGAATACAAAGGCACAGAACTAGTGAATGAGAAAAACAGAGTATATTGAACGCAGGTGTGGTTTGAGAGATAATTAAGCAATAAGCAATTAACATCTCATTACTCTTGTCTTGCTTAGGGTCGTGTGTAAAAATGCTAGGCAGACTCAGTCGGTTGTGATTTTCGTTAGCGTGTGCAGAACAGTCCAGCTCCAGTTAGTCATTATGTTGGTTAGCGTGGCCAGAGGGAGCCTTCTCAACGGCTTTTTGAAAGAGGACTCTGATATTTGGGGCGTATTTGGCCAAAGCCTCTGCGATGAGGGTTGTTTGGCTTGCTGATGTTTTGTAAGTAATGTCTAAGGTGATGCCCGGCGTGGAAAAGCCACGCGAGTCGCGAGGCGTCGGCCTCGGCCAATCGTAAAGCGGTTCTGTCTCAGTGGGAGTGGTCTCA